>NC_143016.1:140644660-140819660 GCF_055824585.1 Amblyomma mixtum
AAGACAGCAGCACAATATATAGAAAAAATTGGCAACCTATCAAGAAGTACACAAACACAAACTCGTGTTTATACGTGGCATCAAGGCACGCTACTTCGCTATCGTGTAATAAAATAGTTGGCGTACTAACGCACAACCTGGTTTTGTTCTTCAATGTTTGTTCTTCCATAATCTAGCGTGTCCAGCAGGACGGGTGCTTGTACAGGATATTCTGTACTTCGATCCTTACTACTTATATATAATAACGCTAAGCTCACTACTACAGTACAGCATCCTGATTTCCTTCCTGAACGAAACGGTAGCGTTATCGTCGTGGTAAGCCCGCAAGACTAAATATGCATGTTAACACGAAAATAGGAGAGCTTGGATGGATGGATGGATGAATAGGAGCGCCCCCTTTGAAACGGGGTGGTGGCAATTGCCACCATGCTCAGCTTTTCTTTATTTATTATTTTTTTTTGTTTGGTGTAAGGAGATAGCGCCACCCAGCGGCGTTCGTGAGGAGAAGAAGACAAAGCACGAGGAGCGCGTGCGGAGGGGAACGCGGGGCAGGTCGAAGAGGATTACGTGGCAGAGAAGAGCGCGGTGGGCGACGGACTTGGACGAGTTCTGCTGGCTCCCCGAGTTCCGGGCTTGGGCCTTAGCCGCAGACGTCCGGGCCACCAGACCTGGACTTCCATCGTCGAGAGCCTCAACCACCAGGCTCAGGCGCTACTCTTCTCCGTCCATCCGTCAGCTGCTCCACACGGGCCGCTTCTGGCGCCTACGTGACTTTTCCGGGATACCAGACCTGGAAACCGTGCCGGGAGCCCACAGACGCCGACGCTGCGGTAGCGTCGCATCAACATTGGAACGCCCAGAGACTCCCTTCCCTGACTGCCCGACACCCAGCCAGTCCTCCCCGCTCGTTGCTCGAATAAGAGACAAGTAGTGTGACTTTCCTCTTTGACTTTCTTTTCCCTGTATTGTCCGTAAGCATTTTGTTCTGTTCCCCCGTGTGTTTTTCCCGTGTGTTGTTGCGTTGCTCTCTTGTTCCTTTCCTTTTTTCTCGCTCATATTGAAATTGGTTTCCTTTCCGATAAAAGCCGCATCGTTTATTGTTTGTACTTTTGTGTTTGTTTAAAATAAGACCTGCAATCTCACAGATCCTCACACTTGGTAGCCGCTCCGTTCCCGATTTCCGTTAAATGGCTCGAGGGAGGCGAAAATTCTTCAACAGTGATTTAAGGCAACGAACGAGAACATCGGCTGTCACATGTCAAGGAGGCAGTCAGCCTGGGATTGAAAGGGGTCGTTTGCTGCCAAATAGTTAGAAAATTAACGCTCTAGGGTGGAAGCTTTCTTTCTTGCCACAATTTGTGAGAAATAGAAAGCAGACAACAAGCAGCTAATGCTCAGGCAAGCTTAGTTCGCTTTTTTTTTTCCTCTTGTAATGTAGGCTCTTTCATTATGCATTCGAAGCTATTTCGGGTGTTCCTTTAAGCTCTTTCTCTGTGGTCAGGGGTTAAGGGTAAGTAAGAATAAATGCGTGGCGGTGTTTTGTGGGCGAAGTATGAAGAGGACATCATTTCCACGTGCCATGGTTGCCTTGCTGGTAACAGTCTTTTTTGTTCAGATAATCCGAGCTTGTTCAATTTATAACCCACATTTCAGCGTGCCATTATCTGTTGCGCTATTAATACTAGCGTTTCAGCCGCAGTACCTGTCCTCCTTGTTACGAAGAGCCAACCAATAACAGCAGGTTCTTCTATTGCGTTCATTCTCTGACCTCCACGTGGTCCTCACCCGTTGGCATTAGTTATCTGATCGATGGTGCCCTCTTGCGAGTGCATAGAGTCGCCGTTTCGTTCTTATACCAGCCTATAAAGTTTCTGCGTGAACGAACACCGCACACCAATTACTATCAACACGACACGTTTACAGCTGACACCATCAAAGCTTTCTTGTAGCTTATTGTAGACGTCCTAGTGCCTCTCCAGAAGTGACGTTGGAACGTACAAATACTGAAGAAGAGAAACCGCTGCCAATAAGTTACGGTCATGGCTATGGCATCTCGCTGCTTGGGTTGGACCGTAATTGGTGTAGTTATGACCTTACTAGAAACTAGAATGGTGCGGAGTGGGAACGACTTGCGATAGCATGTAGTTGGACGAGTACATTGCCGCGAGGATGGGGAGATTGCAGAGATGCTATTGGCCGCAGGTTCCGGGCGTGCCACTAAACATAGTAAATGAGTCAACTATGGTTTCGGCAAAGACAATGCCGCGCCCTTTAATTCGGGTTTCACTTCATTCCTCTGAACCGCCGCGGTGGCTCAGTGGTTATGGTGCTCGGCTGCTGACCCGAAAGACGCGGGTTCTATCCCGGCCGCGGTGGTTGAATTTCTTTGGAGGAGAAATTCTAGAGGCCGGTGTACTGTGCTATGTCAGTGCATGTTAGAGAACCCCAGGTGGTCGAAATTTCCGGAGCCCTCCACTACAACGTCTCTCATAGCCTTAGTCGCTTTGGGACGTTAAACCCATAAACCAAACCAAACCATTTCTCTGTGGTGCGTACAGTCTTAAACTGATTTCTAATTTATATCCACCGTTCCGAACGTCATGTTGACATTCTGTTAGCCCAGTAAAAGCAAGCTTACTTTGTTATTATTCTGTGTGCGTAGCTTATATTTACTATATTCCTAACTTTAGGTTGATATTTTGTGAGCTCAGTAAGAGCGAGTTAATTATATTATTATCAATCTCCGTGAGTAGCTTACATCTAATATATTTATATGTCAAATCATCAAATGAAACAGGACCATATGAAGTGAAAACAAAATCGATCTTTATGAAAATCGGTTGCTGCACACTTTTCAAGGTCTTTTTCTATGAAATTTACGGCCTTGTTTTAATGATTATTTTATTTTCGGCTCACTATTCGTTTAAGCTGCTCCCGTTGAAGCTCTGAGGCGTATAGCTCCGCTCTCTGGTTGAGTTCAGGTTCGCAATGAAACAATAGCAAAGAAATGACCTTCAGAAGTCAGGTAATTGAGGGAAAACTACAAATAGCTCTGTATATAGTTGCCACCTCAGTTCGGATATGCTGACGCGCGAAGTACTCGTCATGCTTAACAGAGTGGCTGACGCTTACCCTACAGTAAAAAATTGAGCACGTGTGCGATGGCGGCAGTGTTGTTTTCGAGTCAAGAGGAACGTCGAGTAGTGAGGGTATGGAGTCGCCATAGAAGCATTCAGGAGGGTGAGTGCCTGGCTAAGAGGACTGAGAACGTCAAGCGGAATCTGTTCAACTTGTATTTGAAATACTGGTATGATTCACAAGACAATGCATGCGCTTACCTAGCGCGGGACAGCGACTGAATGCCTTGAAGGACGTCACAGCGAATCAGGATGCGGGCCAAGTGGCACGGCAGCTGCACACAACCGCGTCTTCGACACAGCAACTGGATGCGCAGAGACTAATGAGGCAACTTATCAGGGTGCTTAAAAGCAGAATATCTACCATGAAAAGTAGCGCCTGCAAATAATGAGTCCTAGACGTGATCATTGAGAGCGTGAGGAGGCCGCCTCACCGCTGTACGCCACGGGAGTGCCGACGGCGCATTGTTCAGAGGTAAAGATTAGCAGTCGATGTATTTGTCGTCACGTAGCTGAATAAATACCTACAAAGCAATCTGCCGTAGCAGTTGCATTTAGGCGTCCAGCGACCTACAAATCACAATAACCTATTTCGAATGAAGTAGGTTTCAGCTCAATCGGCAGGTTTCGTATCGCAGGGGCTGCAGTTCGTTCAACACCCGTGGTTCTGACGGCGTTGTACACCCATTAGTGGTTGTAATTCTAATAAATCGCACAGTTTCTGAAACTGAAACTAAAAGTTAGGTAAACTTACTTACTTGAAAGTAATAGTTGTTATCATGCCGCTCAATAATCCGTAGTCATGGTGGCTTTCACTTCTGCGAGTAAAGTTGAAAAACGGAAAGAAAATAAAGAACAACAGATTCGATCAATGCATCGATAGAATAAAAAACAATCGAATGTCAGAAACATTTCAGTCGCTCTCAGTAAAACATTTCATTCCAGAATGGCAGATGTCATCGCAGCTTAAATCGAAAAGTCACTTTTTTTACCCTCTTTTAGGGGAATTGCAAACACGAATGCAAAACTCTATGCGGCACCACATCTTAGCACAATGCTTCCTCGCAGAAATGTCTGCTCTTCCCAAATTTGTCAATTTTCTTGAGTTGAAAAGAAAAATTTCGGCTGGTTCCCTTTGAATGTGCCGCCAAGTTCAGAAGGTCTGGAATAATTACTGGTTGAAAAGTTTTCGCGCCACCGAGGTTTCGAGCTCGACCAAGCATGGTTTAGGAGATCTGTGTTAGCATTAAACAGGCTCTCTGATCGACACTGATTTGTAAGTCTGTAAAAGCGTCAATAGCTGCACTAAGAGGGATGAAGACGTGGGCCGGTGTGGTGCTCCTGGGCCGTTATTCCGGCCAGGTTTAGCAAAACAAAAAGGAACAGAAATATGCCGTACGAAACACACAAGGGGCCGCAATCCAAGCATGGGAATAATGGCTGCGAGAGAAAAACCGTTACTAAAAAACTCATGGTTTCATCTTTATTAGTTTCCAAACCAAAGGAGCTTCGCCATCAAAGGTTTTTTGATAACATTCGGCCAAAATTTGTTTGATTTTTTAGGTCTGCCTACATCAGAAGTTAAAGATAGATGCGATTTTTTTTTCAAAAGGGGGCCTCCATTTAGAGTTTTAACCACTTGAAAGCCTTGTTTTTGTCTTCTTTTTGAGGTATTTTGTCAATCCAACGTACTTCACGGGTGCTTGCGTTGTAAAAATGTAAGCTTGCAGGTTCTCATACACCGTATAATGTATACGTTTCGCCATAGTTTTTAAAGCGCGTTTTCAGGTATAAGGGGCGGAAACCGTTACAGCAAAACAAATCTTCAAACGGGGAAACGTTCCTTGGGGTCAGTGATCTTATTTCTCAACTTTCGGTATGGATAAAAGGCACATAAACCTTTTCTTCGAAGCTATCCATTTTTCACACCGAGTGCTGGCTGCGCCATCAAAGCGTGATAGCTATGCTGAAGCTTCAGGAACTTTTTTTATTGTATTTGACGAATTCTAAGCACACATAAAAAACGAACTCCTAGTCTTATAGTTATTCGCGTGAACAAGGGGCGTTATAGGTGGTTCGAGTAAAGTATTTATCCTGCAAAAATCCTGTAGCTCAATAGGGCTTTTCTGCTTCAACAAAATGCTGGAGTTCGTGTAACCATGGTAAGATGAAAATCTTTTATTTCACACACTTCTTAAGTGAAGATCCAAAAACAACTTTTATTCTGCATTGTGCGCAATGAACAGACTATATTTGATGGTGTATGCATGAAAAGCTTGCTAAAAGCCAGTTGGCTTGTGTGCTGGATCCATGGTAGAATATCCACGTTCCATCCAGAACTGCTTTTACTTGGCAGCTTCACTTCACGGTATTGCAGGTATTTATAAAGCTGCTTCTTCGTTGCAATATTTTGCATCTTGACCGGTACGTAGCGAAAATGTTTTCTTTGTGGTAGGTTGTGACCTCTGGTTATAATGATCTTATTACTGCAACAATTTCGTGCGCGCCGCAGCTGAACAGAAAAATATAGGGTGGAACGCGGTACGCTTACTTGAAGCAACCGACGCACGCAAAGTTGAATTCGCGTGAATGGTGTGCTAGGTTATTGTAAGTTCCTGATGACATGATCTCTACGTTTATGTTTAGTTAAGGCATGTTTTTGGACAGGGGCACGCGAGGAAATCACGCCGACATGGCATATACTACACGTGTAATGTGCCAGTTAGAACCGCGGTTCTTATTCTTTCCGCCGTCTGGAAGCTCAACCGCTTTCAAAAGGTGCAAAGGAAAACCACGCTTTGGATTTCGCATCTTTGGACCTAACGCTCATAGAAACGCAATGCCTTTCAGAAAGTAACCAAATACAAGTGATGATGAATGGCAATATATCGAAGCAGTGAAGCCGTCTACTCCGAGCAAGTACAACATCATGTTCGAAAAAAAAAGATGCTGATGGAAACTGCATTTCAGAGATTCGTAGCTCTTCGCATCGGGGGACGACGCAGAGCACAGCACGAAATCGAAGACTTGCTGGGAATGAAGTTTGAAAACACCTGCGGTAGAAAATGTATAACGCATATATCCCTATTGAAAAATCCGGTATCGCGGGAAACGGGATTTTACCGGAACATATCGGTTTCATACCGGTCCGGTATCACTCTCATACCGGCGAGACCCGTCCGGTTTGATGGCTATACCGGTTCATACCGGTCCGGTATCGATCCCAAACCGGACAGACCGCTCCGGTACGGAGCTCATACCGGACAGTCCATTCTGGTATCAAAGCTCAAACCGGACAGACCAGTCCGGTACGGAGCTCAAACCGGACATACCAGCCTGTATTCAGAGCGATATGTGCTGCGGTTTTGGTGCTTGGTCTGCAGATTGACTGTTGTACGCCAGCAGATGTTTTTTAGGGGAAGGGGGGGGGGGGGGGTCAGCGTGCGCATAAGTGCGATAAATAACACATTCACGGTTTTGTTGAAAGGGCTAGGAAAAGAAAAGGGCTATGCGTGAGCTTCTCAGTGGCAAAACATGCAGTTTGTGCATGAAAGGCGGGGGCTGCATGAAGGGGTTTTGCGGGCAACCGCCATATTGGCTTCCCGTGCAGCACCCTGACAAAGCCAGGGCGGCTGTGTGCGGGCAAACGGCTAGTATACATCCGCCAGCAGCCTTCCTAAGTCCTGCGCAGATTACTCTGGATTTCACAGTGCAGAACTTCACGACTGGCTGATAAACATGGCGAGCCTCCGGTGACTGCGCCAGAGGCTCCAAAAGGTTTGTTACTGTCGCGTTCATTGCAGCAGCTGTTCGCTTGCGGCAGTCTGTAGCGACGCATCGATGAAGAAAGAAAATTCTTGGTTTTCGTGCAGGAATTCTTTGCACTTCTTCTTCGTCAAGTGATTGCCCATTGATAACTCAACTTGTCCAAGCGCCATCGCGAGCTGCCCCACCCTTCACCCTACCAGGAAGAGATACTAATCACAAATCGCCGAGAACATTTATATCGACGAACAAGAAAAGGTTAGCCAGTGAAAAGGTACAGTGCTAGAGAGAACAAATTAAGAACAAACTCCCGTAGAAACGTCACACGAGTAACCTGTCTTTGCGCACTTTTTTTTTCAAGTTTTTTTCTTTCCTCTCACCACCGCCTTCCCTCCTTTTCCTGGGTCCACTCTCAAAAAAAAAAAAAAAAACCTGCTCAACCCTGTTTTTTTCTGTCTGCCTTTGTTCCTTCCCCGAGGTCTCCTTTGTGTCTGCCCTGTCCCTCCCAGCCCCCTTCCCCGAAATAACGAGGAGGCATTCACTCTGCAGCCCACTACCGAACATTTTAAGCCGCCCTCCCTACCACACTCCCCGCGACGCTCCATGAAGTGGAGAGGGGGCTCGATTCTACTTGTTCACTGTGTCTGGCCGCGTTTGTTTGGAACAGGTTTTTTTTTCCTGCGGTTGGGTTGAGTGTCAAGGGATGAAGGTAGCTGCGAAAACAAGCTGGCACTCGCTAGTCCTCGTTGAATTTGTGTTATACAGTTTTTGTGCCTTTCATCGTGTTGCTTGATCAATCCACGATCGAAGATGACATCGCCTTCCATGCGTACGTCCAGTGCAAATATGGTGGAACCCTATCGTCCATCTCTCAGTGTTGAATGACTTCGCTCCGAAAGACGTGAGTGGTGAACCGTGACATTTACAGACGTTTGACCGGTGGAGGCCACGGCGGTGAAGGCGGATTTTATGACGGTGACGTCGTGCTGCTAGGACGTAAGTACGCATTTCAAATCACCCTGTTTTTTTAAGTACTGCCTCCGTCTCGGTTATATGCTCGGCGTCAACAGAAACGTTCTAACTGTCCGGTGTCTTTTTAACTAGCAATTTGTGGATTGCACAGCGTAGAGGGATGAAATAGCTCAAAATTTTCTTTCAGCTGCATACCGAAATTGCTTGTCCTTCATGATAACACGACTAAAATTAGTTTTATGGTTTGTATTCTTTTTTTACAGAGGCATATCGTGTATACGTGCGAGAGCAATCAGCGATAAGCGTCCTGAGGGGGAGCGGCTCAAGACCTTGAAAAAACATCACGCATCGCATCGATGCTGCGGTATGTGCCGTAAATAATGGAGGATGACCACGCAAGCACCGGAATTGTCCGAGCAACCTGTTTACGCACCAGCAATGTTACGACGCAGATTTGCAATACATTATTGATTCAAATATGGAAGGCGTGAGGTGCATTCACGATACTGAGCATTGCCAATGCTCAGGGCCTGGCGTCTTGAGACGCCTGGCTTGTCTGGGCCCACGAGGGCCCGCATTCAGAGCATGGTTTGTGCTACTGGGGTATGCATTTGTAATTATTGCATACAGGTCCACCTCGGGAATGGAATTTTTATTCCTTCGGCAACGTGGGCAGCAGTTATGGTGGCACCCAAAGATTCGCGTTTCTGCAAGGACGCAGCCTTTGGACGACTCCACAACTCCTGGAAAGGAGCGTTACAGGGCAAGCTTGCCATCGCAACCTGAAGTCAGAAGCCTCCACAGTGGGCAGAAAGCCAATGACCCCTGAAAAGCTACAAGCCATTGGCCGTAAGTTGCATGTCACAGTGCTTAATGCATTATGTTGTGTGTCAGTGCCCAATTAAATGATAAGTTGGGAGCATTATGTACTACCAATCATATTTTCTTTTCTGCAGGTGCTTTTGACTACTTCATTGGCCAGCACCCTGTAGAGACCCCAGCGCCGGTAGATCGGCGCGAAGAGTTAAATTATTACCTCAGTGAGCTGGTTCAACACATGCGAAAAAAATAAACATCTTTTGGAGTTTTTGATGCATTATAATACTGACCAAGCTACCAATACTTGGTGAAAGCTGGGAGCAAATAACACAATTGCACATCGACTGCAATACGAGTCGCTGATAATCGCAGATTACCAGTTTCTGAGGCTCTGTATATTGCAGCATTTGGCATGTACACTTATGGCCCCAGTTTTTGGGCAGATTTAGTCCAAGTGGGATATATTTGAAGCATTTCATTCCTGCCTTTTTTCTGTGATACAGGGCCCTCCTGCATAATACGGGCCTAGCCTGTAGAATACAGGACTGTCCTGTATGCCGGCCTGAATTTTAAACCGGAACCACATACCGGGTTATTGTACAGGATTTGCGATACCGGATTACCGGAGTATCCTGTACAAAACAGGAGAGTCCTGTATTATACAGGACTGTCCTGTTTTATACAGGATATTCCGGTAATCCGGTATCGCAAATCCTGTACAATAACCCGGTATGCGGTTCCGGTTTAAAATTCATACCGGATTTTTCAGTATGGATCCACTGCGTTATTGAGCATATTTTTGACAGCAAATTTTGTATTTGAGGTTGATTAGCGAGACACTGCTCAAAACCATCCACAGCTCGCAACTTATAGAGTATATCTCTGCATCTTTTCAAAAGCAGCAGCTTTGAGGGTTTTCCATAGACCCCCCATAAAGCCCCACTTGCGCCACAACAAATCGTTTTTCTTTTTCAAAATATCTAGTGGGAACATCTTAAAGCCACAAAAGAACAATCAAAATGCAAACCTCTGCTGCCGGTCAGGAACGGTGCTTAGGAGGACGTAGGCATGACGTCAAAAACATTTCTATAAAAAAACTTGTACTTCCGCTGCATGGCACATATTGTATCTGAAAACAATGACTCCTTGCTTGAAATCGCTCCCCCCCCCCTCCCCGCCCATGGCGTTGTAGGGAAATCGCGGGGTTGCTGCGGAGCGCCAAAACTAGAGGTGCAACAAAGAGCGTTTCTAGGACCAAACTACCCGTGGCCGACTTGCGTCCCGGGCACGCGCCGCTCTACTTTATTTTCGTCTTTTGCAGCATCGCGCAGCTGGCGCGAAGGCACCAGCTGGGAGCGCCGAGCTGATGGTCATAGCGTTGTGGCGTCGATGCGCGCTAGTACCTAATTCGATACTGACAGCGTGTTACTAAGGAGACAGTGATAAAGATTAAAGAGTGTGTGTCAGGAATAAAATCTCGTGGTGCGTGTTGGAAATCACCTAAACTGCGTCCACGGAACCGGCGAACTGTATGATCTACTTGCGCCGTAACGAATTGTCGCATGCCGGTCGAAGTACACGGAAGTATTGAAGAACAACGTGCAAACCTACATTAGGGTGGCTAGACTACCTACATCATAGGGTGCATCAGAATATGGCCGCTGGGAAAAAGACCTGTAGCTGCGCTTTCAGACGTGGCAAAATAAATTGTTATGGCAAGTTTAAATGAAATTTAATAATTTAATAAATGTGTACCACTAAGGGTGCCAGTGTTCGCAACCGGATTAATATAGAAACCACCTCTTATTCTGCGGACGTTACGGATATTAGTTGTGTATTTTATTATTTTGCTAAGTAAAAAGCAAAACTTTAATAACGCTGCGCTCATGGTCCTTCTGTGTATAGATACTTTTTTTGTGTCCTAAACAGCCATTCGTTACAAGAGGATAAAGAACGCGCCATCTCCAAAAGATATTCAATTCTGCTAAAAGTTAACAATGAAAATATTGAAGCAATGCAAGAAAAATAAATAAGTTTATTGCATTCGTTTTACAGGAACTTACACACGTGCCCGCTCACATTCTATTCATGTTGTACAAACTCCCTTGCGCATTTTAGTTGCACCCATCGAACACTGAAAGTTTTAGCTTCGTTGAGCTACCTTTAAGGAAACGCACTCCTTTCTACCGAATAAATAGGGCGTAAACATTCAGTGAAGTGCGCTGCACTGTTAAAAATAATGGCAGCGATTGATTCCTTGAAGAGTTGGGAATTCAACCAACATTACGTACATGCAAGGGGTATTTACAGGTATTCTTGTGCATGTTTATTGGGTTGCATGGACGACCAGCTTTTGGTACGCTTTGCATGGGAAACGTCAGTAATTATGCCACTGAACACAGATATGATTTCTGCGTTCCCAAACACAATATTCCCATCGCTTAAAACCCATCGGAACTCCAACGTTAGACCATTCGAATAACGTTGTCAGTTAAGCTCTGGATTCATTCCTTGCTTCATTAGGTCTTTGTTCAAAATATTGAAGGTGCTAAGGGTCTATTTTCTTGCCGATCTTGCCGTCTTGAATGAACTGAAACAATGTGAGCATATCGTTTGAGCGCCATTTTCTGCAAGTACAGCAAAAAAAAACTTGAAGATGCATCTACTCAGGATACTTTCACAGCAGCTTTTAAAAACCCTGATGAAATCATAATCATTAATAATGCACAAATTGTGAAGTAGCAACCATCTTTCTATTAACACATCATTTTAAGCAGCCGCGCGTTGTCTGTGCTAGTGCCGCAGTCTGCTAACTGCACGCTTTGCAAGCTCATTCCTCCCCTTTTGTGGGGCATCAATGTGAGGGCAAAATACATGGAACCAATGAGACAGTCCAGCAAGGACATTTCACCCGCCATGGTGTCTCAGTGGCTTTGGCGTTCGGTCGCTGATCCCAAAATCGCTGCTTATTGGATCGCGGTCGCCAGTGCCGCATTTTGTTTGAGCCGAAGTAGCGAAGTAGAATAACGTCCATGTGCTGCACGTGCAATATGAGCGCCCGTTAAAGAACACAAGGTGCTCTGAATTATCTTATGGCCTTCACTGCGGCGCCCCTCGTAACTCACGTGTCGCCTCGGAACGTTAAATCCAACAAATTACAATTAAAACAAGAATATTTTCAAGGGCAAGGCGGCAACCAACCATCTGTTATCAGCAGTTAAGTGGATGAGCATGCCCGGCGATTACAGGGAGTTCTCTGTTTCAAGTCATTAATCGTACTTCTTTATTTATTTCATACTGCAAAGGTGTGATGGGATGAATTCGACCCGCATTTTACTTGGAATTACGGCTGCTGATTGGTCATGCTGAGTTCAGATATTTAGAGCCTGAAAGTAGCACCTGTTTATTTGGACAACTTGTACGCCACTGTCCTTGTAGAAGTGCTTGTCTTTTGCACTGAGAATTCGCAAGCTAAGAGTTTAATATATACCTCCTTTATGGTAGAGTCACCATATCTTTTATATATACCTGCATTACACTGTTATTGTATGCAGGCTGCTGGCTCTTAGAATTCAGACGCGAGCGGCGCTAATATGATGCACGATGTCCTCGCGCGTCAAAGAACCCCGAGCGGTTAAAATTATCCCTAAGCAGTCTACCGCGGTGCCTGTTTATTTTTACTCCGTCATTCCCTCTTCCATCCCTTCCCTCAACGTGCGGGTGACGCCTCCACTGATGCGTGAGACGATATTGGCGCCCTTGGTTTGCCGTAAACAAAGATTTAAAACCATTTTTTTTTTCAGCATTTGCATTGGAATACTCTTGTAAAGCGGCCTGCCGTTCCTTCCTGAAGTTCAGGGGCCACTAAGAAGATGGGCTGCCTAAGTGAGTCAAGTCGCTTTGGCGCTACGTTGCGCTGAAATGCACCGTCTTTTAATGTGAAATTGCGTGGCAGAACGTCAATCTGTATTCAAATATGCCAATATTAAAGATGACGAGTTTTATGTTAGCGGAGGTGAGCATGTTTCTTTAACTGGTAAAGCAGTTTTCATAAGGTTGCAGCCACAACATGCCTACCGTTGAAATTAACAGATATTATACACCCCCACAGCAGCGAGAATTTTACGAGCATTTTGAAAAATACAAAAAATGCCGCCTGGCGTGCAGGTACAATTTCTACACGTTTCATTTGTAGGTATGGAGTGGCTGCAACCTGATGGGGAATTCCCGCTTTGTGGATGCAAAACTTTATTTTTCTTTCATTACTCATAATTTTAGTTCTGTTTAGTTTTTCTCTAATTTCTTCTTGTGATGCTGGTTCAAAGGACTGTGATTGTGGCCCGAAACAAAAACACCGGCAATTAGTCAAGCTTTTGACGTAAATACGCTGGTGCGAAAAACTCGGCATGCAGCCATATTTTTATCAATCCCTTAGGCTTGCCTCAATACATAGGGGCATGTGCGGTAATCTGACACAATATCTCAATAAAAGAATGAAGCTCCCGCACAGCGTCCATGGTAAAACAATATAGAACCCGTTCCTCGAAAACTGAACAGATGCAATAAGTATAGAGCTCAAAATCTATAACTACTGACGAAATTACTTCAGCCAACCTCACTACAGGTGACACTGTCCTGATCTGCGACAACCTCTCTGTATTTTGTAATTTTCATTGACTCAGAGAAAGCAAAAATGCAAAAATGCTTTGCGTGTGCAGACTCGCCTGGTTGTTGCAAGTCGCGCTTTTTCAAACAAACCATGTTGCCTGTACGTAGTTGATTTCTTACGGGACATCACGTGGGTCATCTATTAAAAAAATTCCTGTCAATTCGTCAGCCAACTTCTTATTAAAATTTCATATTCTTTCGCGTATTTCTGGCCGCAGATGTGCTTTATTTTTCAGCGAATTAGGCCGTAGGTAGCTTCATCTTGCAAGAAGAAGCACGGCCCCGAAAAGAATACGCAAGGCACTATACACCTGAGACTTCTAGTTTCCCGCGTTTCCGCGAAAAAATCCAGGATTTCAGAATTTTTCGCTGAATATTATGTTAACAACCACCGCACTTATTTCTATCCTGTTGTTTATGGTATTCCAGAAGGTATACGTGAACACTGGAAGAATGACTAATTCACCTTAACTCAGGAAGTAATACGAAAAGATGCTTGAGAATTCAGGAAATTTCGACAATAAATGAGTGATATTTACAAACCAATTTCGAACTTAACCGGCCAAGTGGAGCAGCGCGCGCTCATGAAAACGCAGACGGCAAGCTGATATACATAAGCATTCGATAGATAGTCGTTATTTAGGAAGCAATGGTTCGTATGCGCGCGCCAAAATTGAGTGAAGACAAACTTCGGAATTATTAATGTCCATAGCCTCCCCCTGATGAGCAGCCACCGGCGAAGTCGTCCGCCCGATCACCCTCGTTTGCCTTCCGAACTCCAGTGAACTGTTCCAGTGTCTTCTCTCTCAACGACCCACACCACTTTTTCTTTGTTACCGATAGCCATCATCTCCTTTCCACTTTTATCGAGCGTTATTTGGCTCAAAACCTTAAAAATATGGTTTCTCTCTAGCCTACTGGCGAGCGTCGTTTTAGCTACCTTGAACAGCGCGAAATAGTAAAATTAATACTACATTTATGATTTGGTTCCGAATATAACGCGAGGTGCATCTTAAACCATTATTTTATCTCCCCCCAGAAATTTCGCAGATTCTTCTCTCCAATTCCGCGATATTTAAAATTTCCCTCCATAGAATGTCAAAATCCCTACGTATACCTGAATAAATGCGAAAAAGCGGTATCGTGACGAGACAGCTTTGTTATTCCGTCCATATCTGCCATGACTGGCGCCAACCATGGGCAGACGTCATGTAGTGCTAAGGTACTGAGAAATACTGAAGTAGTCACTCTAAACAACATAGAAACCACTTCAATTGATTTGGTTCGCCGGGCTTTGAAGGAATAAGCAAATCATTCTTGACGCTGGAACATCGATTTGCAGTGCTAACTGCAACAACTGGCCGTCTGAAAACGCCAATATCCTGGTTCTGCCACTTGCGTTTCTCCGGCTGTCAACTCCTCGTTGGACAGCAAGGCAGCAGATCGTAATTCAATCAGTCGGTGCGAAAGTCCCTGAGGGAATTGTTTCACACATTTTGTCGGCGCCGGCGAGTACAAAATTGCTAAATTTTAAACAGCTTCGACTGAATGATATACAAAGGTCTGGACACGTGTCCCATCTGCAATAAAGAAACACTGTACCGTGCACGCAGTGCCTTGCTTTTGTTTTGCGTGTCTACGAAAAACTGCCTTGCTCTTTCATTCCGCGCTTGAACAGGAGGAACAGAAGATGCTTCTGGTATAAACTGATTGTGTGCTGCCCAACAAAAGAGAGACACAAGTAGAAGGGTGACAAATGAGTTGAAGACGTCAAATGTCTTTTCCTTCTTTACTCACAGATGCCCGCAACTGGCTCTGGTCCAAAGACATCCTATGAATTTGAGCAACGCCGCTCAGCTCGCACGTGACACACGTTGACCGTGGCGTGAAAAAACTGTTGGGAGAAAATAAATTAGTTACCAGCATTGAGGGTTAAAGGCGCAGACCCCAATCAAAGGCGCCACGCAGCCCGTGATCAACCCAAGTCTCCAATAAATGGCACGGATACTTTCGTTTTGGGATGGCGCAGAGCGTAGAAGAGAACAGATAGGCGCCCTCACAAGGCTTCGCTCAGCTCTTGCATCAAGATCCGCAGGCGCCCACAAAGGACAGAATTTGACAGCAGACGACGAGTCCCGTTTACATAAATGAATAACTAATGAAAAGAATTTTAACTGGACTACAAAAAACACAAGGTAAGTTTGGAAGAATGCATGAGAGTAACACAGAGAAACACGCCGCCAGAGGAAACACTGCTCGCTTCAAAATATTCATATAAATGTCAGGACATCAGGCTCGCACAAACTCGCAGTTTATAAAACTTGAGGCTCTGTGCGTTTCGGAAGTGACCGCTACGACCTGCATTTCTGCCGTGGGTTAACAACAGCGCGATTCGCCAGAGCGGGAAAAATTCTGATGCCGCGGTCGCAAGCACAGAGTGACATGACATTAGGTGCCACGCCTCACAGAAGTGTGTTTTTTTTATTTTCTGATGTAGCATTTTGCACCAATTTGGAGATTCAATGAAGCTCTCAAAGAGTGGAAAACGCCATAGGCAAAAACTACTTTAAAAAAACTCATGTGGCGAAAAATTTTGTATGACACAACAAGAGTAAGAAAAATCGCTTTCTGTACCTCTACAAAGAAAAATTCCAGATCAAAAAAACAGTTTCTATTTTGAACCTCTTGAACATTATAACAGATTTAGAAGTGAATAGGATCACGGCAGATATAGATGAACTACAAGGCATAGGCTCAAAGCATCGTAACACTCGGCTTTTGCCGAATGAAATCGAGAGTTGTCGAAAGCATGGCCACAGTATGAACACCTAGTTTCTACATGTTTAATTCAGTGGGGTCTTCTTCTGGATCGGATTTGTGTCGATACTGGTTCGTTTGTGGTCCTGCGCACGATAGGGTATATTCGTAGTGATTTTCAAAATATCCGCAGAGTTAGCACAGTGTTTTATCTAAAAAAAAGAGAGAAGGTCATTCATCTCTTCGCAACTTCAGTGCCAACTGAATGCAGCAGTTTCTTCTTGGTAAAGCCTGCTCATGTTTACTATTTGTTCCCTTTACCTGCACCCACTCATGAGTGGGCTCGGCAGCACACCAGCGATGGCCTGTGCTTACTTTCCACGCTTCTTCTTGATGCAGTTCGTCGGGCTTTGGGGCTTGCAGCTTTTGGAGCCCTCCAGCCGCCGTGCCCCGTGCCCACACACGCCTTCGAGTCAGGTCCTAGTGCAACACTACTGCTTTCCGGGCGTCCTGCGGTCAAGCATTTCCGCTCTTCAAATCGCCAGTTCGCCGACAGCGCACCTCGTTCCGCGCAGCTTCTGCAAGACCACCGACCGTATCTCCAAGCATCAAGGCTTTCCCTCAGCCATCTGAGCACTGCTACCACCCTTGTACATTATGCGCATGTCTGGATTCTGCTAAATAACCGGCGCGGAGCTGCGTGCCCTTCAGTGGGCTCAGCAGCACGCGAGCGATGGCCTGTGTTTGCTTTCCAGGCTTCTTGGTGCAGGTAATAAACCTTTATTTCCTTTACTTACTCCATTATTCCCTTTGCGCTCCTGGTGCTGCACGGCCCACGGCGTTTTTGTTTTGTCTATTACGTGTGGCCGTGCGCATGTGCTGTAAAAGCTTCTCATGCTAGCCGGTGATATCAAGTCAAATCCTGGTCCTGACGAACAGATTCTTAGTGTTTTGAAAGGGTTGCAATCCGGACGGACGGTAATGCGAGAGCAACTAAAGTCAACTGAAATGAAAGTAGTCGATCATGATGAAACATCTAGCGAAATTAAGGGATGACTAGATAAAATTGAGACTGTTTTCACTGCTTTTGATCACAGGTAGGATGAATTAGAAAAACTACATGAGATAAGCACTGAAAATATCGCACTGATCAGTGTACTGTCTGCCCGGATAATCGACGCAGAAAACCGATCTAGAAGAAAAATTTTCTTGTTCTATACCGTCGAAGATAAGGATAAGGAAAGTGGATTGATTCTGAGAACATCATCATTTCACTTTGCAATCAATATCTAGATATCCAGATAAAACTCCGTGAAATTGAGTGAGCGCATCGCATAGGGTCTTTCCAAACTGGCAAACGCAGTCCTACAATCGTGAGGTTTGCTCACTTTAAAGACAAAGAGCAAGTCCTGTCTTCCGGTCGGAAATTTAGAGATACAGGATATGCCATTTTTCAAGATCTTGCTCCAAGCACGCGCCTTGCCGAGAAACGCTTCATTAAGTTTGGAAAGGCCCGAAAACTGCGTTACAAGTTGCGACATGAAAAGCTTGTCACTAATGAAAAAACATACTATTTCAACCACACTTCCAAGCAGGTCGTTGATGAATGCCCGTAGCCATTATTAAAACCAAACTGTAAGCCGCGTTCACCGAACCGCCACTCTTTATCGTTTCTGCTTGCTAACATTCGGAGTGTTATTCCCAAGCGTGATTCATTGTGCAGTCTAATAGGTTGATCTTCATGCGACGTCTTGCTACTAACTGCAACATGGCTTCATACATCGGTTCATGATACCGAGATTCTTCCGTTCCTCTCAGATTATGATATATTCCGAAAGGATAGACCTGATAATGTCCGTGGGGAAGAGGGAGGGGGGGGGGGAGTTCTAATCGCCACTAAATGCGATCTGCATTGCTCGCTTATCAACCTTTCATCACAACTGGAAATGATTTGGATTCGATGCGTTGCTACGCACCCGCCCACTATAATTGGTATTTGCTATTGGCCCCCTATGCTGATAGTTTTTTCAACCCTTTCTTTCATGACGCCCTGAATACTTTAACAAAAACATCGCAGCATTTAGTTCCAGTTTTACCAATAAACCACTTGACACTTTTCCAGATCCGCCATACTTTACGCATCCTCTCATGCAGAACATTACATTTGATCCCATCGGCATTGTCAAAATAATTGAATCAATGAAAAACTCGTCATCCACCGATGTGGATGGTATAAACACGAAAATGCTGAAAAGTATAAAACATACGTGTTGCCTTTTCTTATCACTTACATTCCAGGAATCCCTCAACACCGGTTCACTTCCACATGACTGGCAGGTGGGCAAGGTCATTCCAGTCTTTAAAAAGGAAGCCGATCATCACTGCCCAATTTCCATAAAAAGCGTCACGTGTAAAATAATGGAACATGTATTATACTCGCATATTGCTAACTTCCTAACCTCCGTCAATTTTTTGCTCTCAAGTCGGCATGATTTTCGCAAAACTCTTTCCTATGATGCTCAAATAGCTCTTCTCCTGCACGAATTACATTTAAACCTAGATAGCAACATTCCGGCTGGCGCATTATTTTTAGACTTCGAAAATGCATTTAATAAGGTCCCCCATGATACTCTCTTGTTAAAGTTAAAACGTCTTAATCTTCATCCATGCGTTGTAAACTGGATTCCAGGGTTTTAACTAACCGCAGGAAATTCTTATATGCCACCTCACACCCTTCGTCCTTTACACCGGTGTCGTGAGGCTCACTGCACGATATCTTAATCGGGCCGCTTCTTTTCTTGATACATATTATTGACCTTCCTTGTAATATTTCTTCTAATATCACACTATTCACAGATGATTGTGTCATTTACCGAGCAATTACTAACTCTGCCCACAATCTGGCATTAAAAATGGCCTTACAGACACACAGGACTGGTGTAAATCTTGGCTAATGTCGTCAAATTATTCGTAAACCGTGTTAATGTCTCTTCAGCGTCGTCATAATTACCTTGAGCCCAATTATACCATCAATAACATGCAGATTGCAACATCTGAATCACTCAAATATCTCGGTGTGCATATGTCCCGCTACCTAACTTGGACTTCTCATGTTAACCACATAATGAATTCTGCTAGTCGTGCGTTAGGTTATTACGTCGTATCCTTTCGCTCGCTCCGCATTCTATTAAACAGCTTCCTTTTCAAACTTTTGTGGGACCAAAACTGCAGTATGCTAATGCTATTTTCGACCCTTTAGCCCTCGAGTCGGTTCAGAATCGGGCGACACGCTTCATTCTGTCTAATTATTCCTACAATGCTAGCATCCCCGCACTAAAAGCGCAAATAAACTTACACCCCCTAGCTGCGCGCCGTAGAATAGCACGACTGAACCTTTTTCATAAATTATTCCCTTCCTTGCCTTTTCATAACCCCGAGATAAAAAGAGGCCATCTCATCACTCACTTTAGCCCTGAATATACAGTGTATCTCCCCCAAACCCATACTGTGACCTTTCAGCAATCATTTTGCTACGTACAGCACGAGACTGGAATGACCTACGCACCGAAGTTGCCACTATCGTGTGTGCGTGTGCGTGTGTGTGTGTGTGTGTGTGTGTGTGTGTGTGTGTGTGTGTGTGTGTGTGTGTGTGTGTGTGTGTGTGTGTGTGTGTGTGTGTGTGTGTGTGTGTGTGTGTGTGTGTGTGTGTGTGTGTGTGTGTGTGTGTGTGTGTGTGTGTGTGTGTGTGTGTGCGGGCGCGCGCGCGCGTGCGCGTGCGCGCCAGTATGCATCATATATGTGTTTCAGAGAATGTAATTCCGAGCAAGCAGCACTCATTACAGGAACCATAGTTTTTACTCCGTATCAAAGCCAAAATTTGTTCAACGACAGCCAAAGGCAACACCACAAGTGTGAAAAAAAAAAGATAGGTGCTCTCGTTTTGCTTTTCCTACAATTAAGAAAGCAGGTTTACTTCGGCGTTCCTTTCTTCTTTCAAAGGTAGGGATTTTGATAAGGTATTAGAAGATAACTGGTTCTTTTTTGCTCTCTTTCGGGTTTGGAGTTAAGGGTAAGTAACAGGAAATGTACGACAGTGCTTTGGAGGCGAAGTATAGTGAGGACTCTTTTCGACGTATCGCGGTGGTCTTGCCAGCAAGAACCTTTATTAGTGCAAAAACCGAGGTATGTTGAATTTGTTTCCAGGATTTGACGTTTTATAATCCTCGAATTGCAAAATAATAATAACGGTTCAACCGCAGCACGCGTGTCCCTTGTTGTGGAGAGGAAACAAAAACAGCGTACTCTTTTACTCGGGTCTTCCTCCTATAGCCATGCCGACCTCATCAACAGGCATTGTGAGTGTAATATATTGCTTAATCTTCCCAGCGAATGCACTCGGTCGTAGCTCCCTGGTAATACGAACCTAGCAATTTTAGCCACTGATGAACGGAGTATGCTTATAAGTTTGACACGCTTACTACCCACGTTGCCAAATCTTTCTCTCAGCTTATGCGTACGTTGTCGTCCCTGCGCCGTTCCGAAAGCGGCCATCCAACGAAAAAAAACTAAGGATGAGAAACCACTGCTACGGTAACAACTGAAGCCTCTCTCTTCTTACATCAGCCCGTAATTGATGTAGTTTTCACCTCTTTATTGTTGTCGAAAATGTTTCCTGACCAAATTATGCATGAAAACTATGGTTCGAAGCTATATTTCAGGTTTACATTTATCGAAGCTGCTACGATGGCCGTGTTTACGAGCCACTGCTGGCCGCCAAAATGTGCGTTGAGCAAGATGGCTTCCCAGCGGTTAGGGATTGGGGTCAGGACAGGGTGTATGGCATTGTTTCGCTGGCACGCCTTTAGAAAGTGGTAAGAATCCGCAGTTTCTCTAGAGTGCAGACATTCTGACACGTATAGTACTCGGTACAAGATGCGCAGTGATAGGAGGGTGTAAAAGGTGTTGGTTTGTATGTTTGTTAATATTATTTCTCACCTCCTTCTTAATCATTGGGAGGCCATGGGTATGTTTTTTTACGATTTCAGTCATTTAATAGAATGAAACATAACAGTGAAGATAATTGTGGAAAAATGCCTGGGCTAGCAATTAGCGGGTGAGGTTGTGGCAAGTTCGCTGCCCTGTATCCCTTTGTGGCCAGGGGACCATATTATGAATGGTCTTTCAAAGTTTGTAACTATGAGGAACTGAGCGGCATGCTCACGGACTCAGCCCTTGATTTAGTTTCTACCTGAGGTTTCAGAGCCTGGAGTCACCACTGCGTGAGAATACGCGTGGTTGCCGAAAGCTACGGCTATTACCTCGGTGATTACAACACACCTGGTTTTGATCGACGCGCAGCCTAGTAGTCTACCTCCTGGAGCGGTAAATGCTGAATTTTTTTGAATCCTTAAGTGGCGCGGGGGGAAGGGGGTTGAGGTGGAGTTTAGGTAGTATGCAATCGGACGAGTAAATAGCCGCAACGATGGCGCAAACTGTACTGATGCTATTGGTCACAGTTTCAAGGTCTATCACAAATGCAGAGTAGAGCAGTCAACTTTGTGAACCATTTCAAAAATCGTCATCTGATCTCACCTTCAATTTTCACGTCCTTTCTCTGTAAAGCATAGAGTCCAACATAGATATGTTGAGTTCAGGTTTGAGCATGTTCGTGGTTATTTAATATTCTTTAGAAAATAGCATCGATACATATTTTCAGAGCATGTGGGCTTACACTGTAAAAAATATTTATTGAAAAAAACAGAAATTTTCTGGCAGCTGGCCTGCCAGAAATTTTCTGTTATGCTATGTTTTCGGTTTTTTACTTTTTCTGTCATTTCAGAGATCTTTTCTGTTTTCGACTAACAGAGAATTTCTGTTAAGACGATAGAAATTTTCTGTTATTGTATGTTTTCTGTTTTCACTTTTTCGTCATTTCACAGGGTTTCTTGTTGGCGATTAACAGAAAATGTCCGTGAGGATGACAGAAATTTTCTGTTTTTACTTTTTTCTGTCATTTCACAGGTTTTTTTCGATTTGCTGCTAACAGAAAAATTCTGTGATGTTCCATTTTGTCTTACCATATTTTCTGTCATTTAACAGCTTTTTTTCATTACTCACAGAAATTTTCTGTTAAGCTCCATGTTCTGTCATTTCACACACTTTATTTCTTTCACATCATCTTTTAATGACTGACATAAAAACAGATACAGAACATTAGGACTGCTGCCACATTTCAATAGAATAAAATATTTCACCGCTTTTAAACAATCACAAGCAAAGGCAAGTGAGTATTCAAGAATATTGGAAAATATGCAGTGTTAAACAATGCAATCATGGCTGATATTTTACTATACAGTAATATCTTTCAGCATCACTTAATTAAGTTAAACAGTAGGAGGGTGGCCAAAGAAAGAAAGAAACTTACGTTGCCCTGCCTGCACTACAGGCATACAGTAAAAGCATGCAAAATATGCAGTAATGGCAAGTAAAGTAGAAACGAAACCTGTGCCTTTCTGTCATACAGAATGGCATGATTCACTCTTAAATAGTAATACAATACAATGCATACAACACGAAGTAATAATACCTGAACAATGAACACAACCAGTCACTAAACTAATGGCAAGCATACGCAAAAGGAGAGTATTGGAAAAATATGCTTTGCTCATGACTAGTGCTGCATTAAGCAGCAAGATGAAAGCAACAGGACATAACGGATGCCATGGGCTGTTTGCCTTATCACAGTTTAACTGCAAAACATTTTTTCACTCCAGTTAGTACGTCTTATCTTGAGACTACAATAACTTTAAAATGAAAAAAGTAACACAGACAAGATAGAAAGTAGTGCTACAATTCATACAACCAGCCACTGAAGTGTAACAGCAAGTATAAGCATAAATAAGGCATCTTAAGCAAATTGTGTCTTGTCTGACACTAGTACGAAATGAAGTGAGATAGAAGCAACAGGACATAAAGCATGCCACAAGCTGTTTGACTTATCAGTGTAACTATATAACATTGATTCTCTATACATAGTACATCAACTCTTTTGACTACTGCATGATAAGTCATGCCACAGGCTGTTTGGTTTATCACAGCGTACACAAAATATTGATTTAAAAAGTTGTCAGATTTCAGAAAGTCAAAGTCTTGCATGATGAGGGAAGGAACTTTTGAAGAGGGGTAGTGTTGCTTCTTCTTCGAGTGCTCTGCCTTCGTTCCCCGGACAGGATTCACAGCTGCAATGGTCCTGAAACAAGGACAGAACATTGTTACTCCTCGGACAGTGAGCATATCTATACTGTCTTCAAAGATATAATAAACATTGTAAGAAGACTGCACCCCTCCTCCTACCCCAAAATTTAATTCCTTTGTAGCCCACATTTCAGTTTCATTTGCACTAGTGAATATATCCAGTAGTCTTTAGTACTCAGTACAAAACCAGACTTCAAGCCAAAATAAACCTTTCCAAAATGTTCACTTTAATAATGTTTTTAACAACCATAGTGTTTTGTTACTTGCGTGAAAGCTGCTCACTGAACTCCAACACTAGTTTTTAAAGGGATGCAAAAACAACTCCATGAAACCTGTTGTTATTGGGAAAAATTCATTCTGTCTGCACTTTCCCAATTTGTTGCACGCCGCGGTGGCTCAGTGGTTATGGTGCTCAGCTGCTGGCCCGAAAGACGTGGGTTTGATACCGGCCGCGGCAGCCGAATTTCGATGAATGCGAAATTCTAGAGGCCCGTGTGCTGTGCAAATTCAGTGCATGTTAAAGAACCCCAGGTGGTCGAAATTTCCGGAGCCCTTCACTACGGCGTCCTTCATGGCGTAAGCCGCTTTGGGACGTTAACACCCAATAAATCGAATCAAACCATTTTGTTGATGTCAGTGTGGCAGCGAAAAAATGCATTTATTGCTGAGAAAACTACATTTAGAAATTTGCCGGTCACTAAATTCAAATTCTGATGTATACGCCGAAAAGGACTTCATGACCACATTTTGAAGTTAGTTGCGGGGCTGCTTAGGGCCTTGTTATCTGCACCCAGAAATCTGACGTGACAGTATATTGCAGTCTACTTAGAAAATGAGGCAATGATGACAACACCTGCCCTTTGTTTCTTCATTTTATGTAGCTTGTAAAAGCACCATTTCAGTCTCCTTGCAATCAGACAGTAGCCTCTCGACAAAGGCCAACTTCAGTTTCCATTCAATGTTCCTTCAAAGCGCTCTCTGACACCAGAGTAGCAATGTCTATGTATACACAGGCGGAATCATCACCATGCCTATTCTGTGTCACCCGAAAGCACAGCCGTAAGCAAAACTCTTTTGACAGGTAATAAGTAAGTTTGCAGCACATATTGACGTGCTTTGTCTTTACAGAGATTCAGATGCATGACGAGGGATATGCACATTTTAGTGAAGATGGAATTAACAGAACTGAGCAGAGGCTTGTTTGTAATACTAATGCCCAACTAGTGATACGCTAGTCTAAAATGAGGTCTAGTGCTGCAGAGCAAGCTGTTACGTGAATGTGATGTTACCCTCTCACATCTGCACTCAGCTTCCACTGTCCAAGAATAGTGCAAAGTGCCTGCTGCCCTGAGTAAAAAACTTTTCTGACCACAACCTCAAGCAGTAACCCAGCTAAAGACACATGCAGAATGCACACAAAATATTGTCTGTAGGCAGAATCGAAACAAAATTAAGCAATAGCTTCGAATAAAACTTTTCGTTGAGCACTGGAAGTCGCACATATTCAGTGCTGTAGCATTTTGCCCATACGCCGCTAGTACGGCTCACATGCAGGCCTCAACAATGCAAGTACTAACAGCCTTTTTCAGTATCCTGGCTTATGCTCAGTTTGAACTGGGCTGCAAGGAAAAGGTACTTTCACTATCGCGCATAGCAGTCCTCGAGGCTAGTCAACACAGCTGAGCTTGTCTGTACAGCATCCTGGGCTCCTCACTTCTTCCACATATAAATTCCCCCCTACAGATGCACTTTGGAAGAAATATGTGCGGCTTACAGCGCACCCATCAAGAAAGCTTCATGTCAAATGCAGCAATAACAATGCTGTATCTCTCATCAGCAATCCTCACGTGATTGAATGAGGAGCCAGTTCATTGAGGCACACATAGCGAGGTATGTGCCACAACAATATGCAGTGCTGTATGCATTGGTTATCTTGCATAGTATACAATTCAAGACTGTAGGCTCAAATACCGCAAAAAGGAAGTCTTCCGGTCGACGGCACCAACCAACCATTACGATGTTGTGGTTATTTTGGCTAATTTGTGGTTTATCCTTTCCCTTTGCCAGCTGGTGTGATGGATTAGCAAGTGCATAGGAATTAACAATGAAGTCGTCAGAATCATTAAACACCATAGGGGCATTTGCTGCTGCATTCTTCAGTTGTATCCAGCTATAGTCACAATATGAAGCATTGCCTAACAGTTCACGCTCAAATGAATGCAAATCAAAATACAAAAGAGAAAAAACCCAAACTTCCCATTAGCAGTGAACCTGTCTCCGACAAGTGGGAGCAATGCCAGCCTTAGGGGAGGGTGACCGGTGCAATCGCACAAGACGTCACCAAAATGGGGATGCTGAGTTGCCCTGTGGGTGTTATGCTACATCCTCCCATCCTCTACCCGCCTTCCCTCTGTCCCTTGACCTTCAAAAGAGACATTTCCAAAGCTCTTCAAAATTAGGGAGACAATATGTATGCCTGAAGCATGCCAAAATGAGTGCATAACTCGCTAATGTAGAGGGTTGCAAAGGGTGCATACACCTTACAGACGCGGCATAGTCTCAGGTGTCGTTTGTTGCGGGCAGGACCATCTAAATGACATTTTTTCCACCTGTAAGCTCTGCTGCGGCAGAAGGGAAAGGGGTAGGGGAAGAGAGTTGTGCTTAGAGAGCTTTGTCAGTTCACTGCTTAGCCCTTGTCCTGTCTCAGTTGTGCAGATTCTTTCCATCTTTGAACGTAATACTGCCTTCAGCACGCCCCGTGCATTATCTAAATCAGAACACATCTGACTGCGTCAAGCTGTATTGCATTTAATGGTGGTAGGAAATAATGTGTGCACCATTTCTCTCCCTTTTGCATGCTCTGCTCTGTGAGAATTTCATTATAGCTAGTTCTTCTTTTAGGCACCTAGTGCTGCATAGCAGCACTGCTTGATTTTAGGAGTTAATTACAGATCTAAATGTAGACTGGGCTTTTTGCTGATCATCATCTTTGAGACTCACAGGATGTTGGACTGTGAGCCCATAGTTACTCGTTCATAAGAAATACCTGTCTTGGACAAAAAAATGTTTTTAATTCTGAATGGCGAGAAAATGGGCACAGAAAATTTGAATGATTTTGTAGAGAATGGTTGTAGTGCTACTATTGTTGCTATGTGCATAGATGTAGACAAAAATTTTGTGCAGCGTTCTGGCAACTTAGAAACAGAGATTTGATTTCCTGTGTCTGGCATTATGTCTACATGGTTTGATTTTATTTTGAAATTCGTTTGCTTCTACCCAATCACCTGTCCTGTCTCTTGCATTGTAGCTATGGACTGTGCAAATGAACTCTCCTAACAAGCTGTCTTGCCTTAGCGCAGTTCTAAGCAAGACAATTTATGAAAGAAAAAGAATGCCGAAGTGCTAAAATTGCTGGCGCATTGTGACAGTTTTCAAGAAAAAGCAGAGACGATGGAAAAAGCCCTTTTAAAGTACAGGAACAAGATGAATTATCGTAGTAAGGTTAAAACTAAAACTAACCTGTTCTAGCCTGGCTAACTTTGCACAGCCTACTGTTTAACCTGAATAAGTTCAGCTCATGTCGACAATAGCTGTTTCGCCCCACTAAACTTTTGCCCATGTGTATGCAGAAAAGTGGTACGCCAGACCTTCTTCACACCAATCTGCAGCCAAGGCACTGTTATTAGGAACAGAAGGAATCCGTGATGATAAATATAACGCTTGTACCATTTTCTACATATCCAACTGGAAAAAGGTTTCAATTTTCCTGTCACCCAATTTAACGCTATCAAAATTTTGTTATGCTGGCTTTTTTGTAGTGACTATTAAAAGCGGAGCAGGCAACACTAAAACATCAGCTTCATGAGGTAAATAATGGTTTAAAAAGAAGCGGAAATGCCCTGGGAAGGCCAGTATCGTGAAACACAGCGACCCAGAGAAGAGAGATTGCATGAAAAGTGGGACAGGTGGAGTGTGCTCATGGTTCTAGGAAACTAACACACTACTTAAAAATCTGGATACCACTTCTCTGCTGCTTCACGGATATGTACACCAACGTAACACATGTTGACTACGATAACACCGAAGTAAATCCGGCCGGTCCCGTCCGTGACCAAATATTACAACCATTCAAGACATTTTAGTGGTTATTGCAGGGGCAGATTCATGGTTGCAACTGGAAGGGGGGGGGGGGGTTTGAAGGAGGGGGGTGGGGTACATTAGAACCATGTTATTCCTTGGACATTTTTCATCTAAGAAATGAGGTTCAACATGGCTGTTATTTAATATTTTCCAGTGGGAATCCTTTCCTTTTAATCAATTTCTCCTAGGTGAGCATTACCATATATCCTAAACACGGTTTCTCAAAGACACCTCAAAAAGAACAGTCTTCAGTGGACGCTGGATATTTAACTTATTAAGAGAGAGTATTCTGTTTCTGCTGCAAGCTCTTTGACAGGGATCCCATGTAATCACCAGCGGCAACTGGATAAAATGACTGGAGGCACATGGCACAGATTCTTAGAAGCCTCAAATATTTGACAAATCACTTCGCACCATATCAAGCTTGCACAGAGGCAAGTCTAAAAATGAAGCATAGCAAATGCACTAACAAGGAGCATGAACTCATCATGGCACAAGCGAAGAAACTCTTCAAGAATGTCTTAGGGCACCTCATCAAGATAAAAAGCATATATGGTATTTCATGGCTGTTCAGACTGGCTTTTTGCAATCTGTGAGGAACCAGGGCAAACAAAAATGACAACAGACTACACAGAAGGAGGACCACATGGACTGAAGCACTGAATGATCAACTTTTGTACAGTTTCCTGTCAGCACACATGGCAAAAAAGGTGAAACCATATCAGGAGATACCCCGAAACAATGTGACAAGTGGTTTTTTTAGTCTGAAAAAACAGGGAATAAGCCAGTAAGCATCTGCACAGCTGTTTATAGGACACAGCAGAAAAGCAAAGTTAGTGAAGAATGGCCAACAAGGAACATGGAAGAAACCAGGGTGGAAACAAGTGCACAAGACATGGTCTTGAAAGCTAAAACCAATAAAAGTGATAAAAACGTCACAGGCCAATGAATAACAGGGCAAAAGGCTAAAAAGATTAAAGTCACAAAAGTGACAATGAGGTCAAAGAACAAATGTAAAACCAGAAGTGGTGAAGGCAAAAAATAAAAAATACGACTGAAGGCCAAGGATGCACATGGTGAGACAAGTGTTGCATATATAAAAACTGGTATTGCATGACAAATAGGCTGGTACTTTTTCAAATAATGAAACTGAAGGTTTCCTTATGCACTGGTCCTTCATTGCCAGTACCTTGCCTGCTTTTATGATTTCACAAGCCAGTGAGTTCTTGTTCTTCGCTATGAATTCCATTCTATGAAATTTGGATAAACGTCCTGTTTCCAAAATTTTACAGCTCCGACAGTGAATGCCAAGATGGCAGCATTACTCATTATCAGAAAAAGAACTAGCCTACCTGCCATCCAATGCCTGGTTTCAGCTACACAACACTTGTCTCATCATGTGTACCCTGGGCCTTCAGAAGTATTTTTTTAATTTTTTGCCTTCACCACTTGCTCCTGGTTTTACACTTCGTCTTTTCCTTCATTGTCAAATTTTATCACTTTTAACTTTTTAGCTTTTTGGCCTGTTACTTGCTGCCCTCTGAGCTCTTTATCTCTTCTATCACTTGTAACCTTCAAGAGCACGTCTTATTTTTTCACTTGTTTTCATCGTGGTTTTTGGCATGTTTCTTGTTGGCCATTCTTCGCAACCTTTGGATTTTTGCTGCTTCATAGATACAGCTGCGCAAATTCTTGCTGGCCCATTCCCTGTCTTTTCCGCCTAAAAAAAATATCCTTGTCGAATGTTTTTGTCTTATTTTGGTGTTCCGTGATACAAGCTTTCATATCAAGTGGACCTTGCCTAGCTTTTTTCGTCGTGTATCTGACGGCTAGGAAGGTGTACAAATAGCTGTCCCCGTTTCTTCTGATATAAAAGTTGGCAGTTCAGCATCCACGTTGCCGCCTTCTGTGCAGCTCTTTGCCCAACAGAAAGTGTTGCTCTAGCTTTTCACTGAAAACTTTCTGCGATTACCTGAGCTTCTTGGTTAATACGACAAAGTCATAACACTTAGGTGTGTGCCAGATGTGGTAGATCACTACTGCTGCAAAACAAATTAGAATAAAATATTTCACGTGATGGTTAAGAATGTGATCAAGCATTTCACAGAAAATGAAATGACTGAAGTGAGTGCTTTTTTGCCTCTGATGCCTCCCTTCTGGCTAGCAATTCCATGAGTACTGGAAAAGGAATGTGTACTATGGTGGCAAAGATACCTTGGTGAAAAGTGCATCATGCTGCGCCATCTAATAAGTATTGTTTTTTTTCCCCGTAACGCAAGTGCAAGTGCTTCTGGGGCACTGCAACAGCAACAACTGGCTCTCTTGGATAAGTTGGGAGCTCACTCTATGCGACTGTTTCTTACCAAATAAGCTCTTTATCGGTCCTTTCATTACTGGATCTTGTTGCTGCCACTTCTCTTTGAATAACTATACTACTTGTGTCACTTTGATGCCCATTCTATATATGTCCCTTGGACTGGTTGATTTATTAAAGAAATTTTAATCAGACATATAATATCTATGCTTTGCTTATGCCTGCACTTTTAGAAGAGGAGCTGAAGGTGTCAGCATTTTCAGTTCATGTAACTAAACTCATCTTTCTATGGCAAGCCTCTTTGCTTTTCTATATTTTAAACCGTACTATCTGCTTGCAAAGTCGGTGGTCCGTGACCTTCGGTGGCAATGCGGTGGCGACTTCCGGGTGTCGCTATTGGTTTGCAGTATCCCTTCAGGCTACAGCCATCTAAGGGCACAGCTTGCGGTAATGTACTGTAAAGCACAATTTTGTTTTACAATTAGGCTTCCCTCTGAAAAATACCGAAAAAAAATTGCAATGTAAAAAGGTAATATAAACAAAAGGAAATAATGAGAGGCTTTGCAAGTATGGGCCTCAGCAAGGGCTCACACAAGGTGTGGTAAGGTCGTCCCTGAGGCAACGTGATACTGCCAAAATTACCTGGGAATGCTGCAATGTTGCAGGGGTTACACTTACTGAAAGGAGAAAATTAAGAAAGTACGGAGGCTGGGACACATCTTAAGGTGGTACTTGTGAATCACTGTGTATTTTGAGGGACTGTTCTGCTACCGTATACGCCTGTGCACACAGACTGGGAAGCTACTGGCAAAGCGTTGTTTGGTAACTGTCATCACTGATTACTTAGTTAAATATGGGGTCCTTCACTCTATGCAAGGACACTGGCATGAAAGCTACAAACTGCTGGAAATGAAAAGTTGCATGTCATTCAGAGATCTGCCCTTGGCCATTGTTTATGAGACATTGGACGCATACCAAGCACACTTCCCTCTTTTCCGCCTCTCTGGAGGCATCTGCATATATCATATAGTGTAAAAAGAATTTTTTCCATCTTTTTATTCTTTCGTCCTTCCCGCAGCACAATGTATCCAACACAAGCCTAGCTAAACTCTCCGCTTTTCTAATTTCCGCTTTTCTTTCGCTGCAGTGTCTAAAGATACACCTCAAAGACTGTTCATTCTCACTGAGCGTATGGAGGATGTAGCTGCCGCCCATGGCTAAATCTCATCCAACATGATAGTGGATGCTGCCAGCCAGTGCACTACTGCTGCGTGCAACACTCATCTCTGCGAAGCATTTGCAAGTTGCATGCCACATATTGTGACTTGTGAGGAGTTTCAAATGGAAGTTTTCCCATTCTTATATCGCCGGCTGTCATTCAGATGAAGTAAAACAAGCCCATCTCTTCCAAAAAATCCCCGATATATGTCTTCACACCCGGTTGCACGTGCATATATATATAGCACTACCATCGCTCGCACCAGTTCACATATATAAGCAGCAAGCTACGCGGCGTGCACCAGCAGCTTGGTGCTTTCGCACTGGTCTTGTAATCAGTCAGCTCTGCTCATAATTTAAGCAAGTTATCACCAGCACTGAAGCGCAGCAGAATGCTTGCTAGATCGAGCGCCTATGCTCTGCACAGCACGCATATTCCTAGATGCACCTATCCGTATTACATAAGAAACATAATGCTAGCTCTTTTTTATCACCAGATATAATATTGGTTGGTTGGGTTGGTTTATGGGGTTTAACGTCCCAAAGCGACTAAGGCTATGAGAGACGCCGTAGTGGAGGGCTCCGGAAATTTCAACCACCAGGGGTTCTTTAACGTGCACTGACATCGCACAGTACACGGGCCTCTAGAATTTCTCCTCCAAAGAAATTCCAGCCGCCGCAGCCGGGATCGAACCTGAGTCTTTTGGGTCAGCAGCCGAGCACCATAACCACTGAGCCACCTCGGTGGCCTGATATAATATTCATCTTTAAAATATTTATATTATGCCTCACAGCCATGCAAAAGCAATAGTATGGGGAATTTATTTACAGTGTTGACCTAGGTGACTCGAAGAGATACTCCACCACAGTACACAAGAACATTGTGGAGGAGCAACCACAAAGCAGGAAGCATGTACAGACCACTTCTGGGCCAACACTGACATTTCTGAGGGGAATACAAGGAAAGTGCCTAGCTCGCTGCTTGGTCTTTCAGGCGGAAATTTGCACATATTGAGTGGTTCGAGCTTAGCATGAGCCAATGGGCCCTTCTCAGCCAATGCCACACACCACACGTGTATTTGGGGCACTGATCCTGCACACGCACTCAGCTTCGACTGAGGGACAGCGGATCGTCGCAAGTAAACAAACCTTCCAAGTTCACATAGCGGACTTCACCGCACAACAGAAAAGCACACATGTGCACCATGCTGCATGGAAATAGCCAGGAATAACTTTGCAGTTCACACACCCTAATCAAACGACATGTGGTGAACGGTGCAACCGGAGAACATGGTGTTTGTCATGCGATCAAGCAGTTCATTGCATGGAGCTCTCAGATTATGTACGCCAAACACCAATTGGCCCATTCCGGGCAGTGAGTAAACATTCTTGAGCCCAAGGTATGACTAATCCTCATAGAATTCAAAGGAGAACTATGAGAATAAATCGAGCAGACTGCCAGGCAAGAATCAAATAGCCGGACTTTGAAAAACACTGTTAGATTTGTCCGATGTATTTGGAAAAAAAAATGCTCCGGGTCTACCCAACGTACTAAGGGGAGGAAATGCACCGGGTCCATCCGGCGTACCTTTAGCCACAGCCTCCTCTCGCAGTCAGTAGTGAGAGCACACCACACAAAAATTTCACTGCTCTATTTAATAACCCCATTGTGAGTTATATAAACAAAAGACTTAGCAAGATGAATGCAATTCGAAAAAGTGTTGGAGCTAAAGATTATTTTTTGACAGAACTCACAAAAAGACCGCTAACGTGAACAAGGAAGCCTCATTGACTTAGTGTGCTCAAAACATTGGCTGAAAAAATGAAGCACTGTGGTTGCAAAGGCTTGTACACTTACACCATGATTCCAGTCATGTTGACTGACATGGTAAGTAGAAACACCATGCATGACCCACCACTAAACCAGGGTGTCAAGCAAGCTACTTTCAGTTCCCTGACTTTTCCATGGTTTCCCCGACTATTTAAGTCAAAATCCTCTGAATACTGAACAGACGGGAAAACACAGTGGCCAATGGTAATGTACAGTATACATGATCTATTCAAAACAAAAAACTATATACTGAAAGTTCAAAAGCTGCAATCAAAATAGATTTGCTCTTATTTGAGGCAGCTGATTTCTTCTTGAAGAAAGTCCAGCTTCAATGCGACTTATGAAGCTATCTTTGCTTTTTCTGTTCCATTTCTCTAACACAAATGGTTAACATAACCTTTATTCTTCTGAGCATAAGTTGTCTCCACTAAGTGTGTTCATATTTCAAATTTTAAAGTGCAGAGTATTAAAAATTGGCTTAGATTACAAGACAAATGTGTTTCCACATAATACAGCAATGAAAAGCACCAGACATTGGACAAATATTTAAATCCTCATCAATTATCCTATCCGAACACCGATTAAGCACCACAAAATACAAAAACAAAATACAAAATATAGCATACCCTCCAAATAACGCCAGAACCACATCAGCTGCCAGAGCTCAAGATCAAAGAAGCTCCAGCAGCCGTAGTGTAAATGCGATCACACATCACAAAGTTCATAGCACAGTTACATGAACACAAGTCCTCGTATTTACTAATAGCGAAAGAATGCTGACAATTTCTGTCACGTACCATCTACGACGTCAAATCCATCAAATCTGCATGGCGACACATTCAAATCTATCCATAAACAATGGATGGTTACATGGCCACAAAAGGGTTACTGGCATTGCATGCACATATGCACTCTTCAGTAAACCCTCTCCCCCAGGTGCTGTGCTCCTCTGGACAAGTATCTATGACCCCTATGAGCAAGCAACGTGTATGACTTCCACCAAAATAGCCATATACTGCTACATAATCTCAGAAGCAATATAGTACCATGTACCCCTTCCAACCCTTTCATATTAGTGACTGGGCACCATGCAATGCAGGTAGTATAGCCATAATCTGTGAAGAAGTGGTTGAAGATCAACTCCACAAAAAATAGTTTTATCTGTCTTTCCTTTCCACAGATTTTTTCAGAGCGCTATTTTACCAGCTGCATTAACCAAGCAGCAGCAGCAGCAAAATTTCATTCCATAGCTGATTCGTTGCCTGGGTTCAGCAAACATTTTCTTACTTTTTTTAAAAATTGCTTTTGCACTTTGTTAGCATTTTCATAAAAAGGTCTTATGATAAAGTGGTATGTACCTATAACTTTTATTATCACTGCGTATTTGAGAAGTGGCAAAACCAAAACAAGAAAGGTTATCACAACTCAGTTAACAAGCCAGATAGGTACTTACTGCTGTGTGAACTCCAGGCAGAGGCTTGTTTCCTTGGGGTACACAACATTGAAAGCAAAGTGCACCAAAAACATGAGCTTGAAAGCCTGGCATGGGTTGGCTGCGTGCATCACTGGCAGGGTGTCAATGCGTATGGTGAAGCACCTCGCAGTAAGGAAACTGCCTCCTGCACAAACAAGTTTTAAATCAGGAATGCTTGCCCGAGTGCGGTACCACAGAGTTATACCTTTTGCAATGATGAAAGGAGAACATGGCATGTCCCTGATGTCGTCATCACTGGCAGATCCCTGGCATAAGAGGGAGTTAAATGCGTATAAGAATTGTCTACTAAAGTAGCACCATGTGAAAGCTGCAACTTTAAACCAGTTACAAATAAGCATGCAGCAGAGCATAAGCATAAATAAGTCATTTCTGCGCTTGCTCAGGCTCTTATTTTTCCCAGCAATGCGTGGTGAAATGCTTTGGAGTGTATACAAATAAGCGTCAACCACATATAAAGGCCCTAAAAATCAGCATAGGCATTTACAAGTGCTGGATTATCTACAATACATAAACATTGCACCGTTTTAGTCAAATGCAGCCCAAGAACACAGTGTAAATGCCTCTCAAGAGCAAAAGAGGCCCTCCATCGAGTGGTGTCAAGAGACTGTCCTAGCACTGCAGTTAATCCGGCCGACCGGTAGTGAATAACCTTGCACCTGCCAGCCCCCTCAAATGTCACACTACTAGGTCACAGGGGAATTATTTAACATAAGTAGAGCGCAGCTTGCGTTTTATCTCAAGCAACCGAGCAAACTGTTTGTAAATGACTATGTTTTAAGTAGCATAGTACGAGGTACTAAGGTGCGCAGTCGTCGTGATCGGCGCAGTGCTGCGCAAAGTTCGAGCTCGCGTAGTGAATGCTGAATGGTGTACTGTTATCTCAAAGCGCCCATTTAGCGAGTACACGAACTATTTACTATAGAAGCACCAGAAAAACGCAAGCAGCAGATATCGTATTCAACAGCCACAGAGTCCAAGCAGACACGCGCGGCACGGTTGTGGGCGGGCGGATGTATGGATGGTAGTGGCTTAACCCTTCGTATCGGGCGGTGGCTCGCGCCTCCAGCCTAGGATTCCACCCCCGCCCCCTTTTTAATTTGTATTTTAGTATGCATAATTTGGCCATCTTTCATAAAGTTACTCCTCCCTTGACCTATTCCACGGGTTGGCCGAAGCGATGCGATTGACATTGGAGGATACGGACTGAGCTCGCGTGTCGAAGGCGCTCAAAAATCTCGAATGTCGGCTCCAATGACATCAGTGCCATTGAAAAACTTCCCTGTGACAGCGCAAGTAAGGCATTTGAAACGCCTGTGTAGAAACTTTCCAGCCTGCGTTGACCAGTGCAACGCTATTTCGGCCCAAAGATAAGATCAGTTAAATCTTACAAAATGAACACAATTACTGCATTACTTGTACCGGCATGAATAAACGTCAGTAAAAATAAAAAGACACAAAGTACACTTATGATCCTTTCTTAGACGAGAAACGAATTTGAAAATCCCGCGCTCTTTGACGTCCTCCTCCGCTAACCAATCGCGTACTTCCCTGGCCTAAAATTTCCCGCGCTTACTCACTCGGTTCTTTTAGGAGTGCATATCTCCAGACAAAGCAAAATTTGTGCATTTTCCCGCAAACTATCGCATTCTTCCATGTTTCTCGCTTGTGTTCCTCTCTCTTCCGCGCGCTGTGCACCTTTTGTGAGAGACAGTAAAGCAGCAGTGACGCATCGGCGGTGAAGCGGCTGTGGTGGGCACGCTCAATGTCCGCCGGCGATTTATCTTCACTGCCCTGTTCAACAGGAGTACAAGCCCGCAACAATACTCCCAAAAGACGACAAAACGCGTATCATTCATGCCGGTAAAAATGCGCACCACTCACCTTGTGTGCGAACGGTCTGATCGGTGAAAATCACGGACACAGCACGCCGGTATTATCCTAGCTCCCGGCTCACGTCCATGCCGTCCTCCATGATGCCGTCAATCGATGAATGCAGGATCGCAGCAAATAGTACTGCTTCTCATTCTGCGCGCTAATATTGCGCGTAGAAACTTTTTGACGCTTAAAATATGTAACGTGATTAATGAAAAGTAGCAAAGGTTTTTCGGATCACTTTTTTGTGTAACGGCGGTGCTTACGTCACCAACTTTCGGTGAAATGGGCGTGTTGCGGCTCCAAAAACAGAAAATTACTTTCTTTTGCGTGAACGTGTTTCTGTTACGGGCGCAAAACAGATATTCTCTGTGTGACAACAGAAAATTTCCGTAAAAACGCCTGTCATTTCACACACATTTCTTACAGTGTAGCTACGAGTTGATAAATTCCTGTGACAAATCATGCAATGGCGGTGGACCAAATGAAACGAAAAAGAATTGTGTGTTGAGAAAATATGGCTGCTGCTCCTTCCTTCAAGTTTTTATCTCAAACTTAGAGCTTTGTTTTATGTTCAATTTTTCGTGTTTACTTTTAGCTTAGGCTGCTCTAATGGTAGCTTTGTGTCATAAGCACAGCTTCCTTGTTGGGTTCAGCGCCCACATAAAACCACTGTTAGGAAACGATCTTCACAAATAGGCAATTTAGTCGAAACTGCAAATAACCCGATATGTAGTTGCCGCTTCAATTATAAAATCCCGAAGTGCGGCGTCCTCGCCATGGGTAACAGAGTTGGTGATGTTACCCCGCAGTGAACAAATCCGAATGTGAGCGGTGTCGAAGAGCTGTGCTCGCGTCAAGACGAGGGTGGCATAAACAAGGCTGAGGAATGAAGGTTGTTATATAGGTTGAGAACGTCTAGTGGGTGCTGCTAAGCATGAATTTGATCACTTACATGAGCCTCGGGACAATGCCCACTGTTGCCCACCATGAGGCTGCAACTGACATGTCGAAGTGAATGGCTTGAGGACGGTCGCTGCGAATCACGATGCGGGCTAGGTGGCATGGCTGGTGGACACAAAAGTGCCTCTCACATAGCAGCCAGTAGAGAAAAGACTCGGACTGAAAAACAGGCTGCTTGAAAGCGGACGGAATATCTAAGACGACAAACATAACTTGCCATTTCCAAGCAATAAACGCTACCATTGACAGCGTGATGAATGCTGTAGGAAAATTGCTGCCCGAGGCATGCCGCGGAGGTGGGGGTGGTGCATTATATCACAGTACGGAAAGGCAATGCCCATTGTTGTCGCCGAGCAGCTGGGCGAATACCTGCAAGGGAAGAATCTTTTGTGGCTGTTGCAACTAGCCGTCTGTCGTCTGCCGCAGAGCACGTTGAAGGAAGTAAGTTTCAGTCCAAATTGTGAGTTTGGTATCGCTGGGCCACTAGTTCGTTTAACACGCCTGGGTGCGCTGGTCTGGCAGATATACTTCCTGGGCAATAATTCTAATCATATAGTATCCCGACTGAGGGCTCACCTTTACCTGATAAACAGCCCATAATTCTGATATACACAAGACAAGAAAATGAACAAAAAATATGAACGCCATCAAAGGGCGTACAGAACAATAGGGCAGCATATACCACAACTATGAGTAGTTTGTTGCTGAACAAAGGTTAAAGTTTTCTTATTCAATCTCTGAAAACATTCCACCGCGCGCACAACAAACCCCAGAGCTAGTGAACACACGAAAACGACGCGGAACTCACTTAAGAGCATTACCTACCGCAAATTCTAAGCGGCAGAGAACAAATGTTAGTCGGCAAGCATGATTGGCATTTCGGAGTCAGGTAGACAGGAAGATATCTATAACAGCTGCACAGCCACCATAGACCCCTCTTAAGTCAGCAAAAATATTCAACTAAGGAAAGGTGTCAGAAACGGAGACATTGTTTCGCCAAGGCTATTCACCGATTGTTTACCAGACGTATTCAGGTGCTTGGTTTGAGAACACCCTACTGAAAAAAGTTTTATGAGGCAATAAACTCATACAGTTTATCATACAAATGTCATAGACTTATCATACAAATCACATAAAATTATCATTCAAATGTCATTCATTTCTGTGAAATCATACAGTCATCATAGAGATATCATAGAATATCATACAATCTATGCAATTCGTATGATATTCTATGATATCTCAATGATGACTGTATGATTTCACAGAAATGAATGACATTTGAATGATAATTTTATGTGATTTGTATGAGAACTCTATGACATTTGTATGATAAACTGTATGAGTTTATTGCCTCATAAAACTTTTTTCAGTAGGGCACTTTCGGATAGGATTTTTAAGAGAATACCTTAGTAGTAGCTCTTTTTCGGGACCGGGCTACATGCTTTAGCAACCCAGGCTTAATCTGGGTAAAAAATTCGCGTCCTTTATTTTGTTGTTCAAGTACGCGTCAATATGTTCAAGTCCAACCAACTATGCGGTGTCGGAGAGTTAAATGCAGAAAATCGGCTAGTAGGTGTGATGACAGACAACAAAAACTCTGATCCGAACCATAATTTAAACGCAAATAACCTACAAAGATCTGTGAAAAACCAACGCAGGAAGAGAAAGCTGTGTACTGTCGGCGTGCTAGCACGTGATACCACGCGGTGCATTTGATACTATTGAAACGTCGGCACAGAGTAAGAAAAAAAATGCGAGAAGATGAAGTATGCGTGGTTCCCGCACCAATCATAGCACAAATTTGGCGCCCGCTACGACAGGAACAGGCCGAGCAGCGTTTGCCAGTTACTGGAGTTCGAGAGACAGAACGAGTGCTGCGGATTTGCTCGCGGTAGGGGAGCGCCTGGGCTTGCAGGGGCGCGAGTTGCGCGAGCGGGTAGAGGAGGGGGAGCGCCTGGGCTTGCAGGGGCGCGAGTTGCGCGAGCGGGTAGAGGAGGAATTGCGCAAGGCACGAGGAGAGAGAGATACGGATCGGGAAGCTACAAAGCGGCGTTTAGAACTCGAAGCACAAAACTTGGCACTAGGAGCCCAGAACTTAGAGCGAGAAGCACAGAATTTACAGCAGCGTGTTAGACTAACAGAAAGAGAAAATCCTCCTCCTAATCCTAACGCTGAAAATGCAGAGCGCAGTGCCTCAACCGTTTTCGCCATAGCCCACATGGCCTGATACCAATGTTTAATGAGGGACGAGATGATTTGTACGCGTATTTGAAGCGTTTGGAACATGTCGCCACAGGGCAAGGTTTTCCGAAAGAGAAATGGGCCACGGCCTTGAGCCTCTGTCTCGGCGGGGAAGCTCTTAGAGTATATGGTCGACGATGTCCTGAGGACTCTATGGATTATGACAAAGCGAAACTTGCACTGCTACGGAGATTTCGTTTCACTGCTGAAGGCTATAGGGAGAGATTTCGGCAAGGCAAGCCTCACGATGACGAGACAGCCTCCCAGTAAGCCACGAGGCTGTTCAGTTTTTTTGACCGCTGGTTTGAAATGCGATGAGAAGGCCGCACATTTGAGGTGGTGCGAGATATGATTGTTGCTGAGCAGTTTGTGAACAACTGCCACAATCGTTTAGCATTATTTCTACGAGAAAGGGATTGTGAAAAGGTTGAAAAGATTGTTGAGGCCACCGACCATTTCCTGGAGGCTCAGAGACAGAATAACCTTGCAACTTTCAAAGACCAGAGTGAGCGGAGTTCAGCGAAACCTACGAACACGGTTCCTAATTCCAAGTGGCAAATTCGATGTTTAATTTGAGGGAAGGTCGGAAACAGGTCTTCAGATTGCCGTTCGATGCCGAAGCCCCCATAATGCACATCTGCCGCAAGTCTGGACACGACTTACAATCATGCCGGCGCAGCACTTCAAGTACCGAGAGACATCCGCATGTTTCATGTCACCGTGAGGTTCTTGCCCTGAACAACAGCCGGAAAGAGAGCGTTTAAATGTTCAAGCGGCAGATTCCATTCGCAGACCCACTCCGCCGATTGCCAATATGCCGGTGGAGCACGGAGGAGTGTTTGGACAAAGAGTGTCAGTGCTGCGGGACACGGGAAGTAACAGCATCGTGGTGCGCCAAGCCCTCATGCCCGAGACAGCGTACATTGGCAAAAGAGCGACATTGCTTTTGGCGGATGGTTCCACCATCGCAGCTCCTGAGGCGGAGGAGCTCCTCACATCATCGTACTTTACAGGCAAGGCCATTGCAAGGTGTCTACCGACGCCTTTATATGACGTGTTAATTGGCAATGTCCCAGGTGCACGTGCTCCATTATTGGAGAATTCAGGTGATTGTTTTACAGTCTTGGCGGACCAAGGGACCACTTCTGCTCCGGCTACGGAGCCCAACGCTTCTTGCACAGCTGTGGCGGCGAAAGCTTCCAAGCCTATCTTGGATCCCTCTCAGAGCGCGATCCGCGTGTCTCGACCGGGTTTCCGCAAGCAACAAGAAGGGGATACTAGCTTAGACGTGTGTCGGAATAAACTGGGGACAACTTTTTCGGGAAAGCACAGACCACCCACACCTTCCATCTGGTCGACGGCGTGTTGTTCTGGACATATCAAGCGTGCCCTGGCAAAACGATCGAACATGCGGTTGTTCCGAAGAGCTTGCACCCTCAGGTCCTTGTGCAGGCGCATGAGAGTGCTCTTGCCCGCCATCAGGGTGTGAAGAAAACTACGGCAAGAGTACTAGGTGACTTTCGTTGGCCAGGGGTACAAGCCGACATCAAAAGATTTGTGAGGTCATGCGACGCATGTCAGCGGACTGTCCCGAATGGAAAGCTGGGCAACGCTGCATAACGACGAATGCCTATTATTCCCACACGTTTTGAGCGGGTGGCGGTAGACATCATTGGACCTTTAACTCCCACCGCATCCAGATGGAACCGGTACATCCTTACGTTGGTGGATTTTGCCACCAGGTTTCCCGATGCGGTAGCCCTTCCTGCTGTCGATTCAGCCACTGTGGCGGAATGCCTTCTCGAAATGTTCTCCCGTATTGGGTTCCCGCTGGAGGTGCCTTGCGATCGGGCTTCGTGCTTGACATCTGCACTTATGCGGGAAGTGAACGATGTGCTAGCAATCAAACACTTAAGTTCGACCCGATACCATCCTATGTGCAACGGGCTTGTGGAGCGGTTTAATAGGACCTTGAAGAGCATGCTACAGAAGTTATTTCAAGAACACCCCAAGGCATGGGACCGTTATCTTGCTCCACTGATCTTTGCCTACAGAGAGGCACCACAAGCTAGCCTGGGGTTTTCCCCATTTGAGCACATCTACAGTCGCCAAGTCCGAGGACCAGTCACCATACTAAAAGAACTCTGGACGGCCGAAAGACTGTCTGACATGGTCAGAACAACGTATGGGCATGTGCTATATTTGAGGTAGCGTCTAAAAGGCACGCTGTAGCTCGAACACTAAAATTTTATGAGGGTGCAGAGGTCGCAGAAGATGTACTACGATAGGTGCGCCTCTGGTAGGAAACTGAAGGTTGGTGATCCAGCGCTGATCCTTCTACCCGCATCCCATAACAAGCTCATCATGCATTGGAAAGGGTCTTTTTGTGGTCACAGGCAAGAAGAACGAAGTCGATTCCTGGCTTGACGTGGGCTCCAGCAAGAAGTTGTTTCACATAAACACGCTGAAACGCTACGAAGAGCGCCAGCCAGTGATTGCGCTGCAAGCGTCATCGTTTGTGGTCGTTGAGGAAGTGGAGGTAGAACCCCACTGCAAAGCTTCAGCACAAATCCTGGTCCTGGTATTGCAGCTATCAAGCGAGCTTATACTTTGAATGAGACGCAGTTAGCCGCACTACATACATTACTGGAAGCTCACGGCGACATTTTTTTCAGAGGTTCCGGGCCATACTAATTTAATTAAGTGCCACTTGGAATTAACGACGAGTGCGTCCGTCAACACCCCGCCGTAGCCATTACCATTTGCCTTGCGTGAGGTTGTCGAGAACGAGGTTGCAGACGTGTTGAGGTTTGGGGTTGTCGAACGCTCCCATTCACCTTACAACTCTCCACTTGTCTTAGTTACGAAACCTGACAAAACGTATCGTGCATGCATTGACTTTCGTCGGATTAATAGCATATTGGTGGACGATGGCGAGCCCATTCCAAGGACTGATTTTATGTTTGCCGAGGTCGGCACCAAGACGTTTTTTCAAAAACTAGATCTCACCAAAGGTTATTGGCAAGTGTCACTCAGTACTGCGTCCTGGCCTGTTACAGCATTTTCTACCCATTCAGGCCACTATCTGTTCGCCTTCGTGCCCTTTGGGATCAAGACCGCCTCCGCAATTTTTACTCGCCTTATGAGAAGCCTTCTGGCAGGTCTACCTAATGTGGTCCATTACATAGATGACGTCTTGGTGGCTACCTCAACGTGGGAGGAGCACTTGAATACTCTCCGAGAATTGTTCAGTCGCATCAGACAGGCAGGCCTCACAGTTAAACCTCAGAAATGCGAGCTTCGTATGAGCCGCGTGGTCTTCTTAGGACATTTGTTGGGTGGGGGTTATGATTCGCCCAGTGGAGGCAATTGTGACTAAATTAGAATAGGCAGCTAAACCCGAAACTAAGAAGCTGATTAGGTCTTTTCTCGGTTGCACTGGGTACTACCGAGAGCTAATACCTGACTACGCTGCCAAGGCTCAGCCTTTGGTTCAACTTACACGGAAAGCAGAGAGTAATCATGTGCATTGTACTCCCAAGTGTGAAAAGGCATTCGAAACCTTGAAGCAACCTCTTGCATACCGACCAATTGTTCGGGCGTCTGATCCCGCAAATGAGTTCGTTCTCCGTACCGATGCCTCTGGGAAGGGTTTAGGCACAGTTATTTTGCAAGAATACAACGGTACGCTTCATCCTGTATCGCATGCCACCAGGCAGCTTCTCAGCGCGGAACACACTATTCCACCATCGAACGGGAATGTTTGGCACTTGTCTGGGCGCTCGGCAAATTAAATATTTTCTTGTATGGTCGCACATTTACTATCCAGACAGACCATCAGCCCCTTCAGTACTTGACGCAGGTGAAGCATTTAAATAGCCGCGTGCTCCGATGGAGTCTGGTGCTACAGGAATATTCTTTCTGGGTTAAACACATCAAAGGCTGTGATAACGTAAATGGCGATTATTTAAGCCGGTCCTTACCCTGTGAGAACTCTGTCGCCGTAAAGTTCTTTTGACTGGTCCGGTAACCAATATTTGTGCGTGAACTTCCTTTGGGTGTGTCTGTGCATTTTTGTTTTGTGTGCGAGAGACACTGTCGACAGCCAGTGAACGGTGGTGCGCGTGTGAAAGTGTTCAGTGCGGTGTAGTGCAGTGCGCCGAGCAGTGCTTTGTGGAAAAGATTTTTTTTTTTGAAAAAATATAAAATTTTTAAAAGAGGGGGGGGGGGCATATTTGTTATGCCACCAGCGCCCTTCAGCACTAGCGGCGACCTGACGCTCGCTCAGGAAAGAGAAGGAAAAAAAAGAAGAGAGGCACGAGGCGTGGCGCGAACGGCGCGAGGAGACGAGCTCGGGCAACGAACAGGCGAGGTCACGGCTGAACGGCTTCTCTGAACCCGGGTGACGAGGCCTGGGGAACCGGCCGTCTGCACCCGGTTCAGCGCAACCAGGGGCCTGCTGTCTCCTGTCTCCCGCCTGCCTCTTGCTGCCTCGGAGAGCGGGCGCTGTGCCGGGCATAGGCAGGTGCTGCCCGCCCGGGGATTCTGCCGGCCCTGCAGACGGTTCGTGCCTGTCGTTCCGTGGTTGGGACCTGCTGCTGTGAAAAGGCCGTGCCTGGGTGTCCGCACCTGGGCGGCCGTCTCCTCCCTCTAGTGCGTCATCAAGGCCACTGCTGGGAGTGCTCCGCGCCGGATTTCCGGCCGCTGGAAGAACAGGCATGCGGTGGTGCTTGGCCCCGGAGCCTTTCTGGCGACGGACAGCGGATTCCCATGCCGGAACCACTCCACGACCCTCGACCGCACAGTTCTCTACCCATCAGTTACTGCTTGCTTTTAAGTAAAGCCATTTTTGTTCTCCCTTCTGACGTGCTCGGTCTGGGACAGTTTTCTGGATCCTCCGGGGCCGCACCTCGGAGGACGCTCGAGCCTGCTTAGGGGACATTTCCCCTCACATGTTCTCGCTTAATGCAAAACGGAGAGGTTTTGCATTGGAATTTCACATTTCAAACGAAGCGCAGCCGTTTTAACTGAACGCTGGGCAGCGGTTTAGTTTTCTCTTCCCAACCGCTGTGGCGGGTCTAGTTCTCGGAGCACCAAGAGGAGGCGCAGCGCTTTTTGCATATCCTCTGTTGCTAAAGGCTAAAAATCGTCAGCTGTATATTTACTTCTCAGCTCTGCCGTCTGACCCGTGGGACGTATTAAACGTAACAGTTAACCATATCCCGAGGCAAGAATCCCTGGCAAAAAGGTATCTTGCGCTGCCTATTTTATGATGTGTGCATGTGTGACCTCTCTTTAAAGTCTTATGCTTGTCAGCTGTGCTGCCTGGGCCAAAGCGCATTTCACTACCTGCCCACCTGGCAGTAGATCATGGCTTCATTCTCTGGCGCTGCTGGGCACGCATTTTTCTAGCATGAGAAAGGTACTGTGAACGAGAGGCCACAAAGGTGGATTGTTTCATAACACCGCCGTATTGTGCCAGGCTTGTATTCAACCACGCCCTTTCGTGATTCAAATGATATCACAGCAGGAAGCACTCACATTGGCAAACAGGGCACTTAAAGGCTAGAAGACATCTTCGAATGCCTATACGAAAACTAAATATGATCCTTTCAACGGCCCTCAAGCAGAACAAAATATCATTTTTGCACACTTACGCTCTCTGCAGGCCGTCAACACATGCGCTTAGGACAAGCAACCGCTGTGTTCGACGCATGTACAACCCTCGATCGTCAAAAATATGCAGCTCTAGAAGTTTGCTTCTAAGCTGCTTAGCGGCGCTCCCTAGTGCATATAGAAGTCCAAATCTTAGGATGATTGAGGACTCGAAGCCGCTCCTCTTTTAAGAGATATGCAAAAGCAGACACGCTGCAGGCTCCCTAAGCAAGCCCCTTGGGCTGTATCGTTTCGACTTGGAGTTCACTTGTGGGATATCTGTAGACTAGGAGTGTTCACAGAATTTTAACGTAAATTAAAGCCGCTTGATTTCTGTTCTCTCTTTTGGAAACATTATGCTGTGCTGACATCTTCAAACTTACTCTACAACGGCTACGTGCACTCAACCTTTACCTTCTTCGAGGCGGAATTTTGTTAATTATATGTTGTAACGCTGGTTACACGCCTCGATTGCAAATATTCTGCACAAGCCTATGTTGAGTTTCTTGTCGTGCTCCTATGGTGAATTTCTCGCAGTATTCTAGGCGTTTATTTATTTTGCAGCTGTAACGAAGAAGCGCTAGAAAGTATGCCATTCTGGAACGAACCCCTTCTTTTTTGCCTGTGCTCTCAAAATTTGATTTTGCTCGGTCATGGATTGAAGTAAAATGTCGGAAAAACTCAGAAGCACTTATGTGGGCCTCTATATTTAGGTTGGCTGCTACGAGCCACGCTAGTCTGCAAAAGTAATATTCGGGCACCCGCGAAAATTCTCTTTTTCTAAAGAACTACTCAGAGGCTGGGGGCATCGTGTAGGATCCTTGCGGTGGAATTCAATCGGCAGAAGCCCAGACATGCGTTCAGTTCAGCGAAAATAAAATACCACTGGTAACGAACGAATTCCAAACTTATCGCTACAGGTGCCTCTGATTTCCTTAACTTTTTTTTATTTTTGCTGTGAAAGAGGCTCGTACCGAGGAACAATTCGTTTCCGCTATAGACGGAGCTCGAAAGAAAACGAACTAGGCACTTTGCAGCCAGGCCGTTGAAGCCGCCGAGAAAGGCCTCAGGGAAATTTCCGGCAACCTGTTTCGTCTAAGAGGACATATACGAGGGGGTACCCAAAAGAAACCGGACTAAATTTTTTGGTCGGCAAAGCTTCTGTGGTGCCGCGTTTTGCCACTAGGAGCGCATAGAACGAACATTCCAGAGTCAGTAAGCCGAGTGCCGTCGTTGAAGGAGGTCAGACTAGTTTAGGCAGAGTTTTAGAGTGACGACTGTTTTGTGTGAATGTCGTTTTTGCAATGGCTGATTTTCGTGAACAGCGTGCGCCGGTGAAATTCGGATTTTTGCTCGAAAAAAGTTGAATGGAAACTCTTGAAATATTAAGAAAGACGTACAAGGACGATGCTATGGGGACAACTCAAGTGTTCCTGAATCGAATCCTGAATCAAAGCAACAGTCATGTCAATGGAAAACTTCAAATTCACCTCGCCTCAAGAAAGCTCGTCAGGTGAAACCAAACCTGAAAACAATGCTGATTTGTTTTTTCGACGTGAGAGGAGTCGTCCATTGAGAATTTGTTCCGCAGGGTCAGACAGTTAGCCAGGCTTTCTACTTGGATGTTTTGAAAAGATTGGGCAACAGTGTGCGGTGGAAGCGGCCAGATTTGTGACGGTCGGGTGACTGGTTTTTCCGTCATGGCAATGCCCCTGCTCACACAGCCCTGCCTCTACGACAATTTTGGACCAAAAATTGGCATGACTCCTATTCCTCAACCCTCATACTCTCCCGACCTTGCCCCGTGCTACTTTCTTTGTTTCCTAGAATGAAAAAATAGGTGAATGGAAAGCGTTTCGCTGATGTCGCTGAGGTGAAGAAAAAAACGACGGAGGCACTGTCAAGCACCACAAAAAATGAATTTAAACAATGTTTTGAAAAATGGAATGAAAGATTCGACAAGCGTATCATTGCAAGTGGGGAATACTTTGAAGGAGATTGAAGGTCTGTGCCTAAAATGTGAACAAATGAGTTCAAGCAAATATAAGTCCGGTTTCTTTTGGGTACCCCCTTGTATATTCAATGCCATGGCGAGCTTCGAGAGGAACGACGCTTTACGGCAAACGGAGCCCACTGGAGTTGTGTTTGTGTTCAGCCTAACGCTGTTTGGCAGAATGAAAAGTAAAGAAATCGAAAAAACAGATTCCCTTTTCTTTAACTAGATGTATATCCTACGTAGACTCTGGAAGAAGGAGCGTAGCAAAGGCGTGATTGATATAGTGTATTTCTATTGTTCGTGAGCTTCGTGGTTGTTTCAGTGGCATACGATTTGTTTTTGTTCAAAGCTTTGACAAGAATTAAAACTTTGAGGTTGCAGTTTACCACTAAGTTCTTCGTAGGAAAATCTGATCGAACAGTGTGTGCATTGACAACACGCAGTGGTTCTGAGTCCTCGCTGCCGTGATCCTAGCACCGCACACCCTTTGCCGCCCGATGTTGTATTCGTGCGGTCTTCTTTCCTCTCCGCCGCCGCGAGTGAATAAATTGAAGGACATTAAATTGATCTGAATTCATTTTGAAGAAGTTCTGGATTGGTGGCCGGAAAAACAGCTGCTTTTGCGGCTTTATGAGGACAGGAAAACCCTTATGCAATCTATTTCCCTCGAACATGGCGAGACCTGGCTGCCGGCTTCGAGTGAAAGGTGCCTAGCACAGCACAGAGTAGAGCACAGCTAGCTTCGCTCCGAGAGAGAATAAAATCATATACCTACAGCGAGGAAAAGGAAGTTCGTATACCCATTTAAAGCGCCACAAAATTTGTTCCCCCCCCCACCCCTCCCCCTTCGTGGTGGCTGAGTGCTTATGATGCTCAGCTGCTGACCGGAAAGACGCAGGTTAAATCCCAGCTTCGGATGTCGCATTAGATTGAAGGCGAAATGCTAGGGGCCCATTGCAGTGCGATGACATTGCGCGTTGAGAAACCCGCGGGGTCGAAATTATACAGAGCCCTCTATAACGGCGTCTCTCATAGAATGTGTCGCTTTGGGACGTTAAACCCGATGAAACTGAATATAAACTAACCCCTCCCCCAAATACGCTTCGGAAAGATTCCTATACATGTTCCGCATTCACAGCTCACTACAGCTCCGATTCTAGTAAGCCTTTCTCGAAGCAGCACAGTTAGCATTGGTTGCGACGCTGCTGTTGTTCATGAACACCGTAACTAAACTTTTTTTACACTTGCTGGGCACTGTGCGGTGCTTCGTTACCAAAGAGTGCAATTTCATAAGCAGCAAACATGCGATCAAACTCGGTCACTAAAAGTGGAACATGCTAGACAGTGGGTGGCAAATGAGTAACTGGAACTAAATATAATATCGTTCGTCCCTCCGTTGCGCTCTTTGCCACTGAGAACTGAAGATGTCGCCCTTTAAATCTGAGCATGACTTGTGTGGTTAGTGCTTTCGATGGCCAAACGCCGTCATGATGACTATAGGTTGTCGGTAGTCCCGAAACGACGGAAAATCGCGATCAAGTATGATTATTTGTTTGGATCAGAAGACAAGGGTCGAATTGTTTAGTGCTTATTTCGCTAGCATAGGGTGAGCATTGGCTATGCAGTGCCACTCTCACGCAGCCTCGTTAAAGACGCAGGAGCCACTGATTGATTGTTTTGCACTACCTTACATCGGAATGGAAGTACTAATAACAGCAGTTATGATCCTGTCAGTTGACAAAGCGGCAGAACTAGATTCTACTACACAGAGCTGCGAAAGAGGTCTCTTCAAAGGCATAGTGCTATCCAGACTCTCCAACGAAAGACTGATATCGTTGTTAAATGCAATTAACACAATATTTGATATAGTGTTGTGTACCTTATGAGGCTAATATTTAAATAAGTATGACATAATCGGTCCCAATCGGCATTGCTTCCGGCCGCTAAGATCCGCGTCTACAAGAGTTATAATACTGCTTTCACAAGAAAAAACTAGTCGCAAGAGTACAATTAGCTACATCAAATGTTTTCTGCCGCGTTGATGACGCAGTGCGACTATAGAAAATGGAAACTTACGGCTGAACAGATGAAGTCAAGATGTAATCTGGAGTTAGCGTCGGGACGTGACAACATGTTGCTATTAAGAGCTTTATTTCGACACCGCATGGTATTGGTCTATCTGTGCCACATGGCATAGTACTCAGGCTGTCCTTTATTTCTTTGCATAATAAATATCTGCCATCACCATTGAACTATTTTGAATCTAAATATATGCTGAGGACAGTGAGTTATTTTTCGCAGGAAATGCATAGAGGCGCTGCAGGGCAAAATAATGAGACACTGAGCAATCTGTGGGGTAGCTTGCATGTAATCGGCTCGCTCTTCCGCGTTTCACTCAACAAGAAAGAACATACGTTATGACCACTTAACACTAATCGTGAATGTTACGTATCTCCCTAGTGCCTCCTGCTGCAAGTGGATTGGTGCCTTGTTTCCACAGGATATCCTCTGGAAAGAACTAATTAATAAATATTGCTGTAATTAGGTAATGACTGTCATAATTTGTGGTTTACTCGCTTACTTGTGTTTTAGTTTGAAGCATGGGGCAGGATTTACATCTTAAGCGAATTATGCGCGCACAGAAACGCATCACTCGTGTCATAACTTTGTCGGAGGGCTGACCCCAGTAGACCGGTTTTTCAACAGCTTCTCATATTAACCATATTATATATATGCTCATATTATATTATAGTATGTATAATATATAATATATATTATATTATGTAATCATGTATGATATATTAATATATATATGATAATATATGCTCATATTCCTGGCTTACAGCCTTGAAATAGCACAGACACTAAACAGACTAATAGGGAGTAATGATCCCCGGCCCTTTGCACTCTTTAGGTTGCCGTCGAGCCAAAAAATAAAACCGCCATTGAGAACCGGTCTGTTACTGCACTCTTTTAAGGCGAAAGCCTTTAATGGCTTATACTGTGGTGACCAAGACCTGTTAGCAAATTTGTCCGCGTTTCAGATTGGTCGAAATGGTCGTGACGTCACTGGGCGCGAATTTTGACGGGTGTCCATCGAGATATGTGAGACAGGTACTGCGAAATTTCCCTCAAATCCAATTTCCATTTTCTTCATTGCAGCCCCTCTTTCTCTTTCTTCTTTCACTCCACTTCCTCCCTTCCTGCACGGTGCGGTTCAGGTGTCCACCGAGATGGCAGAGAATTACAACGCCATTGCCTTTCTTCAAAAAGCGTTGCGTTCAAAGGGCAACGCATCGCGCCGAACGGGTGGTGGCGTTCCGTGGACTCCTTGGTAGCGCTACAACACGCTGTGGCGTTCCACGCGACAGCGTTTTAAGGCAAAGATTAAGCGTCATTTATTGGAAGTTAATTAATGCGTCAACAGAATGTGAAGTGAACAATCGCGTAGCAGAATGCAGCACACAGGATTTCGCCTTTCATCACTTTAGCCGCTAAAGTTCCTCGTAATTTTTTAACATTTATGGTAGCATACTTATAATGTAAGTATAAGGCATGAAATATCGATTTTTTTTCTTTCTTTCAAGTAATTGATTTGATCACGATATGAAATGTGGCAGTGAACACGTTTGTGTGATATGGTTTTGGCGTTTTGAAGTTGGCTATTTTGTCTCGTTTTACCTAAAAACTGAACTTTTTGCTCTTTAGCATGCCAATTGTTGTTTTACTTTAACATCCCGAGAATTTCCCTTATTAGTGAAACGTCTTTGTCTTTCTTGTATTCGAGTGTTGTAAGGTTTGCCATTTCTACTCTGTTTATTTCACAATTACACTCTTAAGCAGCCATAAAGCACTTTGGCAAATGAAAAAAAAATAAGGAAAGAAGAAAAGGAGAGATCGTACGAAGAGGCCAAATTGCCTACCCATGAAATGCTAACGTCGCGGAGTCCACAGCTAATTCTGGAACAACAAAAAGCCTGTGTAAGTAAGATGTGAATGTCTGAAAAATTGGAACAGATAAGCGCAGGCAGTAAGTAACTGCTGTTCAAAACTCTAGTATTGACCCTGGAAACCGCATAACGATGTTAGTTAAAAGATAAGTGTAAAGAAAGATAGTACAGGCATAAAGAATCCAAATGTTTAGACTATAACAAATTATGGCGCCAGACCGTATGCAGAAAGCCGGCAAGCCAGAGTACACCGCAGCTGCAAAATACAATATATAAAGAATATTTGAGCAACTACTTAAATGGGGGTAATTATCGAAAACATAGCGCTAATCATGATAGTGTGGTTTGATGTTACAATCGTAATTTATCGAGGAACTGATATTTGAAAATGCATTTAGTTAATAAAATAGACCTCTTGATTTCTGAATGTACGTTATTCCTAGAAAATATTCCGGCAGGCATGATATCGAAGATTCAATATTTAGCAGTATATTAAGCAGGTTGAGGCTTTTAGTGAACGTGGTATTATGAGAGATGCAAATATAATCAGTGGTGAAGTCAACAAACATATCACGCTGAATAAGAGAGAACATAATGGCGGCGAGCTTATAATTGAATAGCTACCTAGCCGGTGTGACTCTTTTATGAATAAAGTATGGCAGGGGAGAGAGCAAAATGAGCTGAAGATCACTAATTGGAGTGTCGTGTTGAAGGCGCTGAAAGTAGTGAAAGTAGTTCGCGTAAGTTTTACCCCAGGGTAACACGGAGTAAGGTAAGGGGATGTAAACACACACACGTTAAAAGAATAGCGTTATATTTGTTTTAATTTAATATGCCCGTTTGATAATGAGATGAATAAGAAAAGAAATCTATTGATGGGGTGTACAACTCAGTCATAAAATCTCATCTGTTTATCATTGTTTGTACCACATTCTTAGTGATGTGAGAGAATAGTATAACGTTACTGGTAAGTGGCAATGGTAAACAAATTAATGACCGGTATTTGAGGCGATTGAAGTGTTAGGAATTTTGCGTTCTCTAGATTCACAGCAGATTACTTGAACAGCAATAAGGCGCTTTTGCTTAAGATGGTTTCAAATTTATGGTGCAGCTCATAAGTGCGTTTGTCAAATGTCAGAAAGGCATTGTTATCCGCGTACTACATTGTGCTTGTGCGCTTGAACCTATGCGCGCAACCGCGCATAGGTGCTTGACGTGGCGCAATCACCCCAGCAAGACAGATTAATAAGTGACAATGGAACTCACTGGGCGAGTGCTTATTGAGCGAGTGCTTAGTGATTTGGTCCTACACACACGCATCAAAACACCAGTGCGGCGGGGATTCGATGAATAAAACGGGGCACAATGTCAGCAGGTACCTCTAAACATACGTCTTTTTCCGCTGATTTCTTTCGCACAAAATTTTTTTCCAAGGGTACGTACAACGAGCAGGTAGGACGCCCGTCAGGTGTCGCTCCGTCCTTTCCCGCCAATCAAGAAGCCGCCTTTCGGGATTATGATCTGATTTCCTAGGGTCGGGTATAAAAAGCGAGCCACCCTTGACCATCTGCCGGCGCATGGTGCTAAGGTTCACTCTGAAGCTTCACGTTTCCATTGTGTGCTCTTGTTGGTATTCTGTAGTTGCCAAATTTAGGCTTCTTGCTTAAAACAGAAGTAAGCCCCCTAATATTACTTTGTGTGCTCTTTTTGATACACGGTTAAAACTAGTTTATTAGCCTTAGACTTGCGGTATTGTTTCGTTGATTACAAACCTTCCTGAGGAGCCAGCAAGAATTCTGCGTACTACACTTTAGCTTATAGTCTTAGTAGCGTTAGGTACTTCTAAACCAAAATATGCCAAGAATGAAAGAAGAAACGAAGTAAATGAAAATGGAAGACAGAAACGAACGAGGTATCAAAAATGCAAGAGAAAAGAATGACGTACTAAAGAAACGATAATGACGAAGCAAAAGTACTAGAAAAAAGAGAAGCATGATTTCTTGAAAAAGAAAAACTTGCCTTGAACATAGTCATCGTAAATTGTCTTAACGTCGGGACCTCTGAGGGGTAAACAGCTTGTTCTAGAGTAAATTTAATAAGGCGAGGAAGAAATTATATTACATTTGAAAGTAATTTTCAGGGACACTAGATAGGTACTGGAGAAAAAAGAGGTAGAGAAAAATTTGTGCCTGGGCGGAAATGGCCATGCAGTGTTGTTCTCAAGGTCCTCTTGCAAGAGGTTTTCTAGCGCACATGCGCGTCTATAACATCTCACTTGACAAACGGGAAATCATTTCATCCATGAAACAGTTTGTCTCAGTGAGCGAGGCACTTACAGAGACGCCACATTAAGATCAACAACAGAACAGTGTTCCACACTCATTCCTAAAAATTCATGCTAAGGTAAATGAAGTAAAGGTAGACGCCATAACGTTCTTTGTTTTATGAGTCAGTGTTGATCTTTCCGGCAAATATGGCCAAAAATATACTCTCCTTCAGGAGACTTCATTACTCATTTTCTCTGACTAACAGCGCTCTCTGCAAGTATCGAACGAAAGCGGCAGCCATTACCGACGGCACGTGGCGGAAAATTCACAGTTGCTGATGACAGAAAGCTAAATGCTCGCACGGCAGGAGCATCCCTCACCCCTCACTCTCTTTTCGACGTATGGCTTTGAACTCATTTTATGCGTTTCAAACTGGCGAGACGTGAAAGAGAGAGAGAAAAAAAAACTTTTAATAAAATAGGTTAATTCGCCGGAACCGGGAGGGCTCCACTGGCGGCAGCTGACTTGCGAACTAGCCGAGTGATCCAGGCTTGTTTGTCCAGGTTTTCGCTGGTCAGGGCCTCCTCCTACTGCTCGTGTGTCGAGTATGGCGCCATTAAAATTTTCTTCGGTTTGGCCTGGCATTCCCAAGATGTATGGTAGAGCAAGGGGCTTGCTCCGCACCAAGGAGAGTAACTTCGGTATTGTTTAGGTCTGGTCTTGTACAAAATGTGAAGACTTGGATGTGTGTTTGCTAGTATTCTCCTCCAGTAAATGGCACCCGAGGAGGGCAGTTTGTGTCGCATTGAGAAATGTCTTCTTCCTAGCCCAAGATGTTCTAGCCTGTCACCATACGGTCGTTGGAAAGGGGGAGTTAGGGATGCGGATCCGCCCGGTTTGTGCGAGCTAGGTCGAGACGTGAAAGCATTTTTTCCTTCCACGCAATCAAGATATACGCCTCAGGTCAGGACATGGAGGCCATTTCGCCTGTTTCTAATCATCTCATATTCGTAACTACTAATCGTCTGCCTAAAATTAAACTGAAAGTGAAACTGAAAGCGCTGCCTCGTAGCAATGAAAGAGAGGACTTTCATCTAGGGCGGAAGACTGGCGGTCATTGCTGTATTTGAGACGAAAATTGTCTGCACATCTGAAATGTTCACGTTGGGTGGTTAGGATGCCTTGTAGATGGTTCGCTGCGGCAGATATGCAGCCACAGAGTTTTGTTTGGTGCTTTTTTAAATATGAGAGCGTCTGGTCTGAAAAGCATTTTCAGTGGGGTGTTTCTGTGCCTGGAGTAAAGAGCTCGGAAAAAATAGAAGGCATCCAAATATGGACTGTAAATGCTGGTTAATTCAACCATCGTTGATTCACAAAATTGACTTACTAGGTCCCTATATCTGGTCTCATCTAACCAATGTATCTTTCATGGCGTGAAACTCATTAATTCGGAAGAAATGTGGAGGTAGTCGAAGGTAGTGTTCAATGTTAGTGTTAGTGTTCACTGCGGCTCTTTTGCAACCTAAATTTGAACGCTGCAAATACTCGACACAAGCCACGGTAAGCACTTTCAACCAGTTCGAGCATCATATAAACTAACTCGTGGGGCGGCAGTCTTGCCCGATAACTGTGGCAGCTTCCGGGACCGCAAACTGCACTGAACAGTATCGTGCACAAGTAAAAACAACCTCCCCAAAATATAAATATAAGCTGGCACAGTGATTGGTCCCAAGGTAATGTTGTCGAACTAAAGAAGAAAGAAATGAGAAGCTTGTCAGTCGTGTGCAGCTCTTTTCCCTCGTGAAGAAGTAGAAGTAACTAAATGTGGAAGTGGTTTGGTCGCCCTTCGGAACCCTCATTATGAAGATGGGCATTGCAAGGGGGACCGCTGGTGAAAAACAAAGGTCTGCTAGACAGCGCTTCTGCAACACGCGGTGTATGGTGTAGATAGGATGGTTTGAATTTGAATGCTCTCAGGTTAATGACTTTCTAGAGAGAATTTTTGGTCGCCAACAAAGTGGGAAGAGCTGACACCACAGGGCCTACGCGACGGTGTCAGCAGTTGTAAAGGAATTCACAGGATGGCCCTACTGTTTAGCGCGCGATTCAAAGACAACTCTTCAATGTTTTTTCATTAGCGATATGTTCGGAGCAAAGAATTTCAGAGCAACATCCTTAACAGTATATTTTCAGGGGCAATGTTATTAGTCGTCTACGAATAATTGTTTTTCGACAAGCCCTCCTCTCCTGTGGGCTGCTCCAGGCGCGCGGCGTCTCCACCGCTGAGCCGCTCTTCGACAGGCGCTCAGTGGAAAGATTGTTAGCAGAAGGAGCTTGCCACGTTCCTCCGCTGTCACCACACTTTCGATTATCCTACCACGTAGACAGTAACCACCTTCCGGATACTTCCTCTCACAACCGCCAGCCGGTTGCGCACTCGTCGGCTGTATCCGTGCCCTACTCCTTCTACGGTATTGACCCTAATCAAGTTTCCTTGAAAAATCCCGGGCACAGTACTTTTACAGCTCGCGCTGTAAAAATGCCTTCTTTTTACTACAAAAAATTAGGCAACCGGTCACACATGCTGGTACCTAAATAGTAACGAGAGATCCTAATGTGCATGACAGTGAAATTCTCTGGAGTTTTTGAAAGCAGTACCACAAACTAAGATTATGAGCGAAACACAGTAGCAAGCACTACCCTTTGGTGAGTGACTGATACTAAGTACAGTGCGGAAACACTCTTCACAGTGAAACCCTCATCAAATATGTGTCAGTGTGATCTCATGTAGCGACTTCCACCTTCCACAGCGAGTGGGATCTAAAGCATAAACCTCATGCAACTCGTTAAATGAAGACCTTTCCTGCATAGTACTGTTTTATGCAATGTTCATATTGTTTACTAAGATAAATTTCCCACTGCTTACAGTACATTTGCCTACACTCTTCGCATGGTGTATCGGCGTTGTGCATTAAAGCTGGCCCATAAGAGAGAGCGAAAGTCTTAAATCTCTATCTTGCTACTCTTCCTGACACATAAAGCAAGGCATGCATTATGTGTAGTCCCTGCTTAATGTAAATAACCGCTTTTGACAATAAGAAAAATAAGATAAAGTATTTACAGCAGCAGTAAGTAAGATTACATAATATGAAGGCCCTGGCACCGGTTGCCACGCATTTGGACGTTTTAATGGCGCCCACACCAGTTTTGCCTTAGTTTCTTTTGCCCAAGCAGCGTCGCAACTAGGGCTCCAATCTACAAATCCAGCAGCAAAACATCCCTTAGTAGTTATCGTCCCATTTTCCTTACCAGTACTTGTTGTAAACTGTTCAAACAATTGTTTTAGCCACTCTTACAATATCATTGAATCGCCCTTATTTTTTACGTCAGCGCAACATGGTTATCGAAAATCTTACTCTGGTGAAAAACGGTTAATATCGTTTACACGTGCATTGCATCACAATTAGGCCCATCTTCAGTAGCTAACAGTCGGTTCTTAGATTTTCCAAAGTGTTTCAATAAGGCCTGCCACAAACTATCACTGCACATACTGAAACAACTAAACATTTACTGCAACTTCTTGAAACGGATTGAATATTTTCATCTTAATCACTCAAAGTTTGTTTTCTTAAGCCCAAAACTAGATTTGAAGAGGTGTCTTTAGGAGTTCTACAAGGTGGAGTTCCTGAAGCCCTAATATTTCTAATTTAAATTAATGATCTTAATTCTCACTTGAACTCACGTAATCCCCTACTGGCTGATAGTTGCGTAATTTTTGCAGACATAACCAACGCTAACAACGGTGCATTAATTTAGACCTTATCACTACCTGGAAACTGGTGCCAAAAATAGTTGATGCAGCTAAATATTAAGAAATGCAAGGACATTCGTTGATATCAACAAACTTCAACCCCGTCACCTTGCTACATCGATAATCGTTCTTTGGAACGAGTTTCGTCATATAATTACCTCGACGTTCACATTGCTCCTAACATAAACTGTTCTCTTCATATCGAGAAGATAACTAAAACTGGGAATCGCACGCTAGGTGTTTTACGGCACACTTTTTTTAAATGTTCCCCCTTACTTGAAACTATTCCCACATAAAATATTACGATCCAAAGTTGAGTACCTAGGCGACACTGGTGTGGGACCCTGCTCGTGACAACTTACTTAATTTATGATCTCGAGATGATCAGGAGCAGCTGTCCACATATTATCCTTATTAACTGCAACCGCAGAGCGAGTATAACTTCCATGAAATCTAATCTCTGCTTCCCACTACTCAGATCACGTAGAAATGTATTTCGCATTGCCCTCTTCAAGTAGTTACAACTTCATCCCATTCTACGTGATCACTTCGTTGTCCAGCCAATTTAAGTTTCTCACCGCACTCACCACCATAACAAAGTCGCAATGCTTCTCGCAATCATTCTTGACTCAAATTTCACTCTTGGAACCACCTACCTGCTGACGTTGTTGGCATTAATAATGATGAAAAGTTCATCAAAATATTGCGTGCTCACGTGCTATTTATCAATCATGTAAACCGTTGTACACTATATCTCGAACAGGGTGAGCTCACGGGCTAGTTGGTTATTCATAATAATTTTTTCAACAGCGCATGCTACACAAGGACACAAGACGAGGAAACACACACAAGAGCGCTATATGTGTGGGCTCTCGTGTGTGTGTCGTGTGTGTGTCGTGTGTCTTATGTGTGCGCTTCTGTGTGTGTTTCCTCGTCTTGTGTCCTTGTGTAGCATGCGCTGTTGAAAAAATTATTACTATATCTCGATTTATGCATATTTACCCCTCCAACTTTCTGATATTTGTTGCCCTGCGGGGTGATACAAATACACAAACAAGTAGTTGTCTGTTTCTGACCAAGGCGTTCCGTTCTGCTGCGCAACTCTACCCCCTTCCTGCGACCCGCACTAGTGCCGGCCTCACTGATTGCCCCAGGTCGATGATTTGACTCTTGCCTCGAGGTTTAACGCACCCTGATCCTAACTGCGTTCCCTGGCGTTGCATGTTGTAAAGAAGTCAGCGAGGATACATAAGTCCAAAGTGAAGTCAAGAGAGGACACAAAAGAAGTTCACTAGCGCTCGTGAACGTTTTCTGTGTCCGCTATTCTGTCCCTCGTTCGTTCGTTTTTTTTTTTTGCACTGACTTCGCAGCAATCAACGTTTCGGCACAACAGAATACTGACATCACGACATGGATATAAGGATGAGCGAAAGGTGTATAGTATACACTACGGCGCAATGCGCGCTAGCCTCACGCGCCAAAAGCTCTCGCTCAGCTTAAAAATTTAGAAAGCGTCATTTTAAACATTGGGCAGTTTCCCCCTTAGTGCGTGTACTCGCGATACAAAGGTGATTCTAGCGAGACCACCTATTTTCTACCTGCTCTCAACCTACCCCCTCTCTCTATCTAAGCGCGTGTGTCAAAAAGAATTTGTGACTGCAGAAAAGCTCCGCACAAAGTCAGGAAAAGAATAGTGCTTGCTATAGTATTTTGCTATTAAAACCTTTCAGTAAGCGCATTTTCCACAAAGAATTGCACGTTCCATCTTTGCCAAACGGTATCACACAAAACCTGAAGGTTTCTCAGCCATGTAGCAGAGCAGCTGTGATTCCCCTAAAACTCTATATCTGTTTCTGCTAAGCAGAAGCCTTGTCCTATCCTCTTCAGACCCTTTGTTTATTACAGGTACCGTAAGGACTCCACAGTGAGAAGAAAACAACACCATTCCCTCGTTACATTTCGCAGAAATTTTTGTACGGAAGCACTTATGTACTGTACAATGTTCCCAGTAGTTCTAGAGAACAAAGTCTGTTCTTCAGGCCCGTGTAGCTGGAAATTCACACCCCGTAAGCTGAGCAATTGTAAAGCGTTCAGAGAAGTCTTCTTCTCACTCTGCATAGAACCAACAGCTACACAGGCGCCTTAAGTACCTGAACATACAGCTCTACTCGGAACCTGTGGTCTACGAAATTTTTACCAACCCCATCCATATTATGTATCAGTGTGTGTGGTGTGTATGCCTGCACATATTGGATAAGCATCTGAATGTGTGCATGTCTCTTCACTAGCAGTGCAGTGTATAAGTTAATGTTGTGGGAATAGTTCACTAAAAAATAATAGAAGAACCACTGTACTAGTAGCCTTGTTTTTCTGTAGCTTTCTTTTTTTTAATCTGAGTCTGTTCTTAACAACCCCAATTTTAAATATAAAAGCCAACAACGCTGCACAAACATGTATTGAAGCCTCTCTGAATAAAGTATCCGCCAGACTTTGAGAAAGGAAAAAAAAAGTTGCGCCAATAAAGTAGAACGAAAGTGGCTCTCAAAGGAATCTTTTATCTCGCCTCCAGTTCGTCTGAATAGCTAAAAAGCGAAGCTGAAAGTATTTCTCCGTGCCATACAAAGGACGCATTGGTAGGAGTAATATTAAACATTTCTTGCGCAAATACAGACTCGAGGTCTGAATTCTCGACGCCTCCTTTGTTCTTGCCATGGTTATCAGCTGTGGCTGACAAAACAGACTTAATTTAAATAATTAGGTCTCACTTCATACGCCCGAGGGAATGAGGGCAGAGAGCAAACATCCGTGATTCTATTACGCTGATCCGGAAATACGCCAGCACTGTATAGGAGGAACAGAAAAAAAAGCTGTCATCGGTAGTCGGGTTTTCCTTTGGCGCAGCATAGAACAAGGGAATGGGCTCGTTTCTGTAATATGCTGGGTGTGCCATGAATACCCTCTGACTTAGCGTGACCTCTTTTGGAGGTAGTCCTACGCACTCGTCTTTGAATCTGCCTCGCTGCAAAGATTTTGACGTCCCTCCTTCTTTGCATGTTGTAAATGTGATGTTGAGAATGGCGTAAAAAAAGAAGACGCCTCATTGAGAGGATAGGTTTAGAGGAGACGAAAGTAATGAGATTCTAATCACATGCCCGGGCGGGCGAAATAGACAAGATGATGCGAAACTTGCGGCGATAAAGCTGGCAGGGAATTAGCTATCCTTAAAAAGTCAGTGTTGAATAGGACGGAAACAGATACTAGCGTTAGATTTGAAACCCTGGATTAGGTAATTATCACACATGGCAGAAATTTGACGTCGAAGGTAAAAGAGAGAAAAAAGGCTCGTTTATCAGAATATTTGCAAGAGAAATAGGAGGTTTTCGTCGAACAGGAGTCCAGACTACAGGGAGACATATTTGTGAATGTGGGCCGTCTTTGTTTGGTTGTCTATGTTTCAGCTATAACTTTTAGCCACTCACTATGCGCCGACTCCCCCCAAAAGAAGTTTTACTGAAACATAAAGTGTCTATGGTCGTCTGAATGGCATATTATAAGGAAGGGATGTTAGCTTAATTAGATATTGGTTTACCCGCCGCTATGGCTCAGTGGTTTTGGCGTTCGGGTGTTGATCAATGGCGGCGAGTTCATTTCCTGCCCAGCCAGCCTTTTTTAGGTGGATGTGAAGTACAAAAATGTTATTATGCTGTGTGCTTCCAACAAAGCCTAATGAATCAAACGTGGTGAAAATAACTCTAAATGGCTTCTCTCGTAACACATGTGCCGCTTCTGGAAGTCAAATCCCACAATTTTAACTTAAATATAACGAAATTAGATAAGAGTGTATAGTGCGGACAAAAACATTAATTCGGAGCAAATAAACGTGAAATCTGGGTCTCCTACCAAGCACTCAAGCCGAAAACAGTGGGGTCTTCTTAACCGTATCTTCACTACGGCGTCCCTCATAACCTGAGTCGCTTTGGGACGTTAAACTCCCGTAAACCTAAAACACTTGAGGAAGAAAATGTCCCAGTATTTGGAAGTTGGCCTGCCGACGAGTATTCTAATGGACTCCCAAATTTTGGCAGCAGGCCCACCAAGAAACTTGAAAAGGTGGATTAGTGCAGATTAGTGGGTGGATTATTGTGCGTTAGCGAGGGTTAGTTGGTTGAATAATAAGGAATGATGGATAGACTAAAGTGATTAGTGGGAATTAGTGGGGGGACTATCTTCCACATGGTGTGCGCATGCACTCAGAATCCCCACCTCCTCTTCCCTTTTCCCTGCCCGAGAGGCATGGGAGACTGCCCTCCTTAACTGCTCCTCGCTTGAGTCCCAAAGGGCTCTGGTGAAACGGCCGAGAGACGGGGCCTCGTCATGCGGTGTTCCGGACTAGGGACGCCGACCATGTAGCGGGACCACTCTGTGGCTCCCAAACTCTTTCACCAAATAAAAGTTTTCACCACCACCACCAAGAAAGTCAGCAAGAAACCACCAAGGAACAGACGAGCCAGAAACTGTCAATAAAAAACGGGAAAAGCGGCAAACGCCTCCAGTCGATAAACGAATCAGGAGAAAAAAAATATAAAATAAAGCATAGCAATGAATCTACATTGAAAGTTCTATGTGTTCACTGGAGTCATGCCCTGCAGTAACATGAACGATCTGACCATCGCGTAAACGATTTCATTGTGGCTTTCACTGCTTCCGCTACGTCTTCAGAGTGAGCAGGGGCAATGAAGAGAATAAAAAATGGCTTCGATATCTTCATTGCTACTCGATTCACTGCAGGTTTACTCGTGAGCTAATCAGATTGTCCCACTTGTATTTTGCTGTATTTTCTCAGCTTCCTCAACGAGTGTTTCCATGGCATCATACAACCGGGAATTTGGCTTTCTCGCCTGTTGAAACTCTGGTGCTTAAAATGCTAGCGCATGAAGTTCTTGTTGTTGTTGTTGAAAACTTTCATCGTCCAACAGATAAGGACCACACCGCCTGGGCCGCTCTGTGTCAGCCCCCTTAACGGGGGAGGGGACTTAGGAGCGGCCCAACCGCACGAGATGGTCGCATTCGATGCTGGCCGGGTTGGTTTCGCCGGCGGCCTCTTCTGCCAAAGCTAGTTCTTATACTAGCGCCATCTGCGTTGTGGATTGAGTTCAGTAGTACAGCGAGGCGCACCAATCGGATACAGATGTGCGCTGTTGTTTTTTGCGCCCAACGACTTCTTGATATGGTGGCAACAGGACAAAGCGGAAACTGCATTGATTTTTTGGAGTAATGAAATGTGATCCCGCATCCACGTCCGGACAACGTTAACTTCCGCTTTCTCTTTCTTTGATGCTGGCCAAATTTCTATTGAGGACTGACAGAGGTCGGCAAAGTAAGGCGGACCAAGGGTGACCATCGCTGGGAAGTTCAGCCTCCTGACAGCGGAAAAGAAAAAAAAAACACAGGGACGCAGCGAGTACGCGACGGACAACCATGTCAGAGGCCGTGGGTGTAAGAATGAAGGGTGCGAAAAGGGTGCCACACATCTGTTCACAGCTGAAGTGAGAACCGAATTTACGCAAGGTATCAAAAATACATCTGAAAAGGAGGAAGAAGATAAAGAGGAGAAGGAAATGCTGAGAGGTTAAACTGAAGAATAAACCGGTTTGCTACCTCATACTGCGGGAAAGAATGAGGGAATACTAAAATAGATCTGAGATTTTCATACACGGGAAAGGCGGAAGGAAGTGTACGTTTTGATAGTGACGATTAAAATCTTAGCACTCTTTTTTCTCCATGTTATATAAACAATATGAAGCAGAATTTCGCTTTAAGTTGAATAGCATGAGTATTTTTTTTGTGCAATACAGACGGCTTGAATTATTACTTAAAATAATATACACCTTCCCCAAAGCTAAACAGCTAGCACCACTCCTTTCCTAATTTAACAAAATGTGAGACTAAACCCGAACAGGAAATTAGTGAGATGGCTGTTTGTTCATTTCCTGTGTTCATGCGACTTCTACAGTATACTACATCGGTAGAAATTACTGCAGGCGGTATTCAGAGGCTTTTAGAAAACGACGATGAATGGAAAGCTATTAGGTGTCAAGTGATTTCACCTGAAAATCCTGAATGATCACCATGATCAACGTTTCGTACCATTACCTCAATTTCAAGAAATCTTTAGCCACATGCATTTTGCCGGATGGCTAGAAAAGCGTTCACGTCTTTTAAAAATTATGAAATTAGTTACAGGCCTCTTTCATTGGCATCAATAGCCTGCAAAATCCTTGAGCATGCCCTAGATACAGTGGTAATGTGACACACATCAAAGAACAAAATATTAATTATGGAACAGTACTGGCTTCGCAGCATTGGTCCTCCCCTACCTACTTAACCGAATTTCATCATGATTCAGAATCAAGTGTCGATGTGGGACCAGAGATATCTGCTTATTGTATTTTTCATAACGCTATTCGCAGTGTCACCCTCACTCGTTTTTAGCAGCTGGAAGTAGCAAACATTGTCTTCTCTGCTAAAATAAATAGGAAAGTACTTACCTCATTGAGGCTGTACGTTGAGCAAAGGGGAAGAGCTCAGAATATATAAAATGTTTCTTGATGCGCTCCGCAAAAATAGGTTTTTGGACCATTTTTGACATCAGTGTATTTAAATGATATCTTTCAGAGCATTTCTTCCTCTTTGCGGTGACTTTCGACGGTTCCGTTGTGCGTCAGAAAATTCACAGTGATTTACGTTTCGTACTGAGAAACATTATTAACACGAATGTAGTAGTTGTGTTTCACTTCGAATACCAGTTTGATGAATTAAAATTCCGTTAATGACTGTTTTACGAAAAAGAAACACAATGTGCATTATCCGGCATATTGTTAACAAAGATGTAATGCGTGAAGAAGCTACAGATAAGTATTTAGGGGCAACGCTGTCCGCTGATAGTTTCTAGAACGCACACCTTGAGGACATAGAGCAGAGGGCTAGTATTGCACTGGATTTACTTCAATACAAATTTAGATAGTTGAGTTTTAAGTTAAAAAGTACTGCCTATATAAGACCCAGTATACCTACTGTAGAGCATGCCTGTGCTGTCTTGGACTCTGCGAACATGTCGCTCATTGGGCACGCTGAAAAAAAATTCAAAGCCCTTCAGCCTGAATCGCCTTGGGAAAATTAAGAAGGGCAGCGTAAGTGCCATAAAAGGTGACCTGAATACTGAACTGCTTTCCCACAGCCGCAGAAAATGAAAGCTTGAATTGTTTTATTCAATTCTCCACAATAAAACCGGCCTATATGGGTACAACTATCTCAGAGAAGGTAACGATTTTTTCAGGCGTCCATACGACAGTCTTGAAATTTGCGAATATCATGCCAGGCGTGGCAGTTAGCGCGAACTAATGTTTTTTGACAAATTAATTGATAAGTGTATTCGGCAGAGTGGAAGGCTGATGTTCCGTGGTAATGAAGGCGTGTATTTAGCTGCGTTGCTACTATCTTCCGGTAACTACTTCGCGTGCGGCAAGGTATTAACTGAAGAACGAATAATGTATGAAAAAAAAGAAAAAACTAATAAGGACACCCTGCCTTAAGTTTGAGTTTCGCCCACTCTTCACCTGTCTGCATTCACGTCTTGGTGTGCGCCGTTGCACATCGAAGCACAGCCCAAAAGCATAATCACACAGTGTTCATACCCATTTTGCCTGGACAAACTGATTTTCCAATAGGAAATACATCGCGAACACAGTTTTTTGGATATATTGTAAGATTTCACTAAAACACCCAGTATATATGCAGATTGCGCGTCGCCCCGATTGCATTTTTTTTTTGCTGTTAACGCTTTTCCTATCGTGAAAAACGTTTTCCATTTGCTTTCGATTGCAACCTCTACTACTCGATGCGAACGATGGAGAAACTTAAAGAAAAGATTTTGTTACGTTTCCAAAGATAAGGCCATTAGCTTTAATAATTTCATAATACGAGCTTATTACAATATTATAAATTTTTGCCTAAGAATACCACTTTCGTGCAACCCTTGAATGAGCAGTGGGATTTGGAGAAAGCGATTTTATTTCGTACTTTTCCCACATCCGACCTCACTAATGACTATTCCAATAGCTGCATAATCATCATTTCACGCCAAAATACACTAAACAGCCGCTTCTGTTGCATCAAAGTTAGCAGCCCGGATATGGTCTTGTGTGAGGCGGTTTTGCATCCGTGTAGAGACATTATAGTTCCTCAGAGTTAATTGTTGTCTCTGTTCTGTCTCAGTTACCCCAAATTCTGATTCATTAATATTTTGCACAATAAATGAAATTTGGAGTGGTGTAGCACTCTAGCTTTCCTATAGGGTCTTTGTTTTCTTTGGTGTCCACATAGTATGTGCAATACTACAAAAAGTGAGGAGACAATCTATAGCATACCATTTAGTTTCGACTCTAAATACGCACAGTAAATCTATGCACAGAAATATTTGCAACAGAGCAAATGACTTTCCACTTTAAGCATAGAAGTTTCCAAAAGTAGGCCCCGCAGAGTGTGAGGCCCGCCAGGCCATGTCATGCTGGCCCAGCGAACCTAAAAATTTCAACCTTTTTCCCTTAAGGGGCGCAGTAGTGGCATGCTTATTTTCACCCGAAACATTTACCGGTTAATTTTGTTCACATGAGGTTAGGGTTAATTGGAGTAATTTTAGGGAGCCCCTCACCGTGCAGTGAGCGTAGTTAAGCTCAAGATGATATAATTTTTCCCACGGACCGATTGTTCCATTGGTTTACCAGTACGTTAGAGGGCGCACATACTTTCCGCTCATGGAAGGGTATTAACATCTCTTCGCATTCTCCCCAGCTTTCAATCAGCGTTTGACTTTCGCTGAGTCTCAACCAGCGGAAGAAATGAAGTTATCGCTGGTGGCATGCAGGTTAGGCTGCGCTCTTTCTTTTTACTTTTTACTTCTCGGCTGCTGACCCGAAAGAACCGGGTTCGATCCTGGCCGCGGCGGTTGAATTTCTTTGGAGGAGAAATTCTAGAGGCCCGTGTACGGTGCGATGTCAGTGCACGGTAAAGACCCCCAGGTGGTCGAAATTTCCAGAGCCCTCCACTACGACGTCTCTCATAGCCTTAGTCGCTTTGGGAAGTTAAACCCCATAAACCAACCAAACCAACCATCTTTCTTTTTACTTCTTTAAAAAAAAACTGGTCCACGTAACAACAACAATAATTTATTACAACCTTCGTGGCGAGTTGAGTTTGAGAGCTCCACATAAGCACATTCTGATATTACTTTAGGCTTAGGTTTCTACGATAGATGCAGAGAGACGCTCACACGCGAATGTACAGCCTTTGTCAAAAGTAACCAGGCTGCATGGTTTGCTTCCAGCTCGTACAGTGGAGCCCTTACGGCTTCCCTGAAGCTGAAATGGTCGTTAAAGGTAAGGACTGGGGGTCTTCTTACCTTCTAACACCTTTTGATCTTTAGGTAAGTCACAAGGGCTCCACTATACAAGCTAGAAGCAAGCCATGCAGCCTGGTTACTTTTGACAAAGACGGTACTTCATTTCCTATGCGACGTGCTCACGTGGCAAGAGTTTATATTTTGGTACTGTGCTATCAAAGTAGGCATAAGAGCGAATGCAAAAAAAATCGTCGAAAAGAGTGCTGGGCTGCTACTGTTGCTTTGCAGTATAAACGCACGCTGGCATCTGGTACTTTAATTACAGAAAAAGAATGGAATAAAAAAAGCGTGCAGGAGTTTTGGCAACAAAGCCTGAACTTAGGCCCCTTTATTTGAACGCCGGCTCTCGTGCCACACCCGTTGCCAGATTGATACAGACGGGGTAGCATATTTAATTCTTCACCCCCGTTCTTTTCTTAAGAGGGGTTCAAAAACGAGCCCGGGGTTTTCCCACTGTAGTCTATAAATTTCTTCCTCTAAATAGATTTCGCTGTCACAAGCAAATGCGTAGCGGCAGCTAGTTGTATAGAAGAGTGCGCAGATAAACAAACAAAGCTCACCTAAAGAAAAACCAAAATAGTGCGGCTGAGGTTCATTATTTCTTAAAAATAAGCACAGTATTTTTTTCATTTTTTTCGCTCTATTTGAAGGATCCGTGCGTTCATCTTTCCTGACGGGTGCAGGGCTACCACTCGAGTGGGTGTGAATAGGCGCCACTTTGATTGAAGACGCGCAGAGCCCGCGTCTCTCAATTTCACCACCTGTTCATTTTTTTTTATGCGTAAACTTCTACTTAGCTTCCACCGAAAACTTGCGGCGACCATAGTGGAGAGCGTCTTCAAGCACAAGCACTGGAAGACGGCAAACATTCACGGGATCTAGCAGTTCTCTGAAGGATGTTAAAAGTTTTGAGCCCTTCTAACCTTTAGCATCGTTCATCTTTTTTTCGAAGTTCATCTTCCAGTTTAGGCGAGAGCTTGATCTTTATATTTATAGTTGGTTGATTCTCTTTGCGTTAACGGCTGCTGAGCGGATGTATGGCGCAGGACGCGATTAGCGGCCATGGCCCAGTGGGCTAGCCGTTAGTTTGTGGACATATCTGGCGTTGGACTGGCAAAGCACGTCTTTCCCAACGGCACCAAGCGTCCGGGGCTCACATGACAGGCTCTGATGGCGGTCATGGAGCTTTATAATATGCAGTAGAGCACTATCTCCCCACAGAATATTTGTTTTTAACGCGAATGCCTTTTATGGCTGGCATGAACAGAATGTGTAACTCTTTCACAATTCCATAGCCAATCCACAACCTAATCCCTAGGCATCCAACAAGCCAATGCATAATTAAGTCTCTAATATAACAAGCGAAACCATAATCCACAATCCAGTTCATAATCTAATCCATAATCATGCAAGGCACGAACTCTCAGTGAAGTAAGACCCGAAAAGAAAATTAGGGCATTGGCAGAAATTGTGGAGGGGGACGATTCCACTGCGCCACAACGGTTCTTCTTTCTTTTATTTATTACCTGTGTCGACAGATTACAATAGGTCACAAACAGATTATGTCCTGCAATGTACTCTCAAATGTCAGGAGCGGACAGGCGTTTCGCTCACATGAGACACTGACAACCGCTTTAAGGAGCAGAACTGTCCTATAAATTTGATAACTTCGTCTCGAAAAGATAGCTCCTTATACACTTCAAGCAGACTAAATACGTTCGACTTTTGCTGCTGAACAAACAGGCGTCTAGTGAATGTTGAGTTGTGTTAGAAAGGTATCTTCCAGATATGTACTGAGGGTACATGGCTAATTATGAACATATAAATTACAGATGTGGATATTACCCGAGCACAAAAAGTACGTCTGGTGAATTAACTTCTTGCTTGGAATGTCGTATCACCACAGTGCGTCACCGCTGCAAACCCGCCTCGCAGTGTACGACGCTCGCCCAGCAGATGGCACGCGCGTTGCAACGCGTTGCCTTGCCCTAAGACGCTAATTCAGATGGCGTACCACGCTCAGCTTTCTAATATCAGTACGTAAGGAGGATTAAGGGCACATGATAATGTTTGTAACTGCTAGGACATTACAATTTTTATGGTTTTGTCGGACGTGAAGGTGCGTTACGATGGCGGAGCGGAGGCATCAGAAGAACGTGACTAGCCCAAACGGTGCCTTCACTTGGCTGCTGCTTTGAGTGAACTGACGGCGGAAACTACCCCAGACACAGAACAATAACTGCCTTCATGTCTAGCTGCTTATATCAAAACGTTACGAGACTAGTCGCGGTGCAATGCGCAAGAAAAAAAAACCACTGCAGCGTTTTGAAGATACGTTCACCTGGAATTTGCTTCCGGACAACACAGAGTGGGGCATTATTGGCGTAGACTCGAATGATATCCAGATGAGAACCCTTGGCCGCATTCGGTCGCGGCTGCGACAGGACTACATTTATTCGCGTGAGTCTCACTTTTTCTATTTTCCTTTCGAGAGAGAAATGCACAGTATTAAGCAGTTTGGTGCATTGGGCTGAAAGGGGGTCATGAAATCCACCCTTTTGAGCTCATTGCCAGTAATACATTATTTACTTTTTGTCTTCGAAACTGGAAAAATAGTAGCGTCGAAAAACACACACACGCAGCTCAAGAGAGACGTAGTGCAAGCGCTCACTTCATCTGACTTTTAATCTCTGAAAAGCGAGCAAATATACAAAAGCGTAGGCATTCGCAGAAAGTAGCCTCATGTACAATCAACAGAACCCTTCAAGATATGAAAGATTGGTCAACACTGTTCCCACTTCGAGTTATTGATCAATTCGCTGTCGCCCTACCATAAGCTTGCCGTCCCGGTTAGCTCAATTGGTAGAGCGACTGCTCCGGTGTAGCGGTGGTCCCGGGTTCGAACGCCGGACCAGGACGAATTTTTCTTTAACTACGAAGTTTCTGAGAAAGCTGTATAGCTTTCCTTTGTAGCCGTATGGCTGCGCTCGGGTGGATCTCAATGAGTAATTACTCCCTTATTACAAATCTACTCCACCTTGGGGGATTCCCCTAAAACATTTGGTCAATATGAAATTTCAGTTCTAAAAAGGTTCACAGACGTATCGCTGACACAACTTTTTCCTCTTTTCCTTATGTGGTACGCCTCCAAAACCTCCCGTGCCTTACTATCACCGCTCCTGCCCAGAATCCTTATCCCATCAACTCGTGGTTCACGCTTTTTGCAGAGCTCACAATTTTCCCCCACCGTATGTTCTGCCGCTCGGTGACACATCTTGCACTCTGCGCAATGTTTGGGTAGATGCGCACCTCCTACTTCTTTGAGCGAGCGCGCGTGCTCCGCTGCACGGTCATTGATGCACCTGCGAGTTTGGCCCACATCGGTCTTGCCGCAGGTCAGCGGTATTTCATAAACCACGCCGGTGCAGCACATCACAAAGTGTTTCCCATGTTTTTTACCGCAGCCATTCCTCTTCCCATCGCTCGCTACGCGTGCACAGATCTGTGCCAGTTTCCGGGGAGCCGAAAAGACGACAGACACGCCATATCTGTTTGCCACCTTTTTTACGTTGTGGGCTACCCTGTGCACATACGGAACAACTTCAGATTTCGCTTCTTGCTTCCTTCGCTCTGAAGGACGCTTAAACATGGCGCCCTTGACTTTTTGTAGGAGGGATTCAGCAACACCTGTCATTACCTAGCTTGGGAACCCGGCCCCCACTAATCGATCCACTTGCGTATCAAAGCTCCCTTGCATTCCATGCTGACACGACTTCACAAGTGCAGATTCGAGGGAAAGATTAGCAATAGCTCGTTTAACTGTCTTAGAATGGGCTGAAGCATACGGTAGCAGCTCCATTCTAGCTCGAGGGGCATACTGCCAACATACATGTTCTTCTACAAACGTAAGCTTCAGGTCTAAGCTTACGTTTTAGGTCTAAGCTTCAGGTTCTGTTGATTGCACAAGAGGTTACTTTCTGCTCATGCCTACGCTTTTGTATATTTGCTCGCTTTTCAGAGATTAAAAGTCAGATGAAGTGAGCGCTTGTCCTACGTCGTTCTTGAGGTGTGTGTGTGTGTGTGTTTTTCGGCGCTACTGTTTTTCACTTTTCGAGTACAATGAACCATCTAGCCCAAATAGAAGTTCTTCTAAACTATACTTTTTGTCTTGTTGAGAGAGGCTCAAAATAACGGGTATTCGCCTTTACGAACAGTCCGACGGGCATTATGGTTTCGTCAGGACAGTTACTAAGCCCGTATGATCAGAGAAAAGTTTTCAAGCCAATGCGACTGCATAGAGTGTTGTCGAGGGACATTTTTTTTTAGTGATGTTGATTGCCCCAGGTTATAAAACGATAGATAATGATAGATGAGGATGCCTCAAAAAATGAGCAAAGGTTCGCTGGTCGAATGAAATCGAGCAGTAAAGGATGTTGAGCTCCTTGTGTCCAAGCGGTGCATGAATCACTATTGTAGGGCGAAAGACCCGCTGCCGCCAGGTGCCGCATTCTTGCGGGCTTCGGGGCCGGGCAAACCGACGGCGGGCAGCGAATGTCCGCCTCAAGATTTCTGTTCTTGCAGAATGGACACCCGGTGCGGGGATATAAACCATCGAATTGCGGTCACTTTCATGTCACGGCTGGAGTTAGGGCAAACCCGACCCGGATCCTCCGAAGCGCAAACTCCTCTGCACTGGTAAGACCACGCGGGAGGGTTACCCCATATGGAAGCATTAGAGCGCGTGTGTGGCGCCGGAGGTGTTCCTTTCTTGTTAAAGGGACGGTGGTGTCATCCAGAGTGAGGACTCGAGGCGAAGTCGAGGAAGACGAGGGTGAAGACAGAGTCTGCACGGTTTGGGAGCTCAGGAGGTCTCGTGGAACCCACTGAATTCGGTTTGGCTGCAGGATGCGTGCCACGAGACGATAGATACCCCGGGAAATGTCACGGGTGCGATTGACGCGTCCTAGTGGGCGCGTAAAGTGAAGGGCGTCGGTGCGGATAACAATGAGGGCTATAGGTGGCAGGGGAGCGGCGGCCATAGAGCAAAGTGCCTCTTGAACCGCAAGCATCTCCGCGCAGAAAGAGGAAGGAGGCTCTGGGAGGCGAAACCTGGACGTTTTGTTCAGGGCAGGCTTGCGAGGGCAGTAAATTGCAGTCGTGGTTTCGCAGGCATGGATGCTTTACGACACCCCGAAGCACGGAGTTTCTATAAGGTGAGCAGGAAGCTCCATAGGCGCACTAATTGACCGATCGCAGATCCTCTGGGTTTGTGAGTTTGAGCGACGTACCGCTCTGGAGCACCAAGTGGTCTGTTGCAGCCCGAAATAGATTGCAGTCCAGCAACCGACTTGTCTGTGCCGGCTGTGAATATTTGTTAACAATCCAACACTTCGTGCATGTTGCATTCATAAGTGGGATGCAGAGCTATGAAGGTCAACGAGCGAGAACCGCTTGGTACCTGGACCTTGGTACCCAGACATAGAGTGCAAAACTGTCGGCCAGTTCTGTCATGTGCTAACTAGCGAACACAAGTGAGTACCAGGCCTATAATTTTCTAGCCTCGGTTGCAGCTTCCACTTCTGCGCAAGTAAAGTGTGAGCCGCCTTCCTACTCCCTACTGTTAGGTAAGCTAATTTATCGCTGCTGCGTTGAGAAAAATCATGAAGCCTTCGCTGCTTCATTTGCAATGATGCGAATTCTTGCCACATGCTCCTCTTATTTACTCTAAATCACGCCGTCAGACTTAGACACTAGTTACTTCGGTTTTGCTTGTTTATTTATTATGTGCGCAGTGTCTCTGCATGGCGTTACACGCAGGCTTGTGAAACAGCCACTTTTTTTACCATTTAACGACAGCAATCCGTTCCTTCAAGTAACTTTGGCAGCGTAAATTTTATTCGAATGAGGCAAAAAAAAAAACGGCTGGCAGTTTAGCATTCATAAGCACAAAATAATGTGCGAAAGCATGGTTTCCTGCAGGTGGACACCCCCGCCACGTACCTCAAAGCGTAATTGAGGGGCACACTGAGCCAGGGAGCCAGTTACACGCATTTTTCCCCCATAAATTTAACAGATTCTTAATCTTTTTCAGAGTGTGAGAGGATAACTACCTCAATTTGCAGGTGGCCGCCAACGCCTACTCAGAGCCCTACTGAGATGCCCACTCACCCAGAGGCCCAGCTGCAATTGCCACTCAGATGCTTCACAGAGGTGGACACAGCTGAAAACCGGGCAGTGTGGCTACAAGTGCTTTCGCTCAAATAGAATTATTTCAAAGAGAAGGCCGGCATAGTCATGCTTAAGTTTTATTTCTCTGTTGCCTTTTTCTTTTATTTCCTCAATTTTTTGGCATCATGGGGGAGGAGCAATCAAATTGCGAAACTTACGACACTGCGCATACTTACAAAGAGACAACACGCAGATAGTCGATTTTTGTGCGCTTCTGATAATGAACAAATGTGCTCAATAAGAAGTACGGGGTGTAGTAGGCACTTCAGAAGTGTGGTTTTGTTATTGGTACTGAAATAAAGGGGAGCCAGTAATCTCTCAACTTAAAGAGAAGCATACCTATTTGCCTTTGGCTGCAGTTGCTCACCATCTAGTGAAGAGCAGAAATTTCGGAAAAGGTTCACAAAGATTAACCTGCCATTTATTGTTTGCATCAAGCGCAGTCAGTGATTACAGGCCTGCAGTCTTGCCTTGCGATAAAAATCTGCTTACCCATTGAGCATTTATTTAAAAGTAAAACCGAAATTGGCCTCTCTTTTCATAAAAACGCGTCAAAGGGCTCCAATTGTGGGCTAACATGATTTTGCGGGTTGGTTTATGTGGTTTAACGTCACAAAGCGACTAAGGCTATGACAGACGCCGTAGTGGAGGGCTCCGGAAATTTAGACCACCTGGGGTTCTTTAGCGTGCACTGACATCGCACAGCACACGGGCCTCTAGAATTTCTGCCCCAAAGAAATTCATCCGCCGCGGCCGGGATCGAACCCGCGTCTTTCGGGTCAGCAGCCGAGCACCATAACCACTGAGCCACCACGGCGGCTGATTTTGCGGAGTGTCAAAGGAGTTCCACTATTACAGAACGATTTTGGTCTAATGTTTTAGGGGAATCCTCTAATGGATGATGCCAGTAGGCAATTAATCCCTTATTATTGCGCAACAATCATTCAACAGCAACGAGACATCAATGAATTGAAAAAAAAAAGAAAAAGTGAAGGATGTAGCTCGAAGATTTCTGCTGAATCTTTCACAGTAGGTCTTCTGAATACTTTCACCTTTTGCACGAAACTACCCAGAGGTGGAGTTTTGCGTCTGCACAAATGAATTTTAAACTATCTCAGTTTGTGTGCTAAATAGGGATGATTTCATCGCGGGAACATTGCTTGTTAACGTCAGGAGATGCACACCCGTGGAAATACACATTTAGTTTGGTGATGAAACGCAGAAAATTTGAAATTTTTCTGGTCATTTCAGATGGATAATGATAGAAGCCGTCGCTTACAGTCGCCACTTGAGCGAATCAACAGCAATCGACAGGTTTTCTGACGTTGTCCGTTACATCACACTCTGTTCAATCATGTCAAACTTTGCTCGAGACCGAGACGTAATTCATATTTTCTGATTTGTTCGGTACTACAATTATTTCCCTCGATGTACGGAAGAAACAAAACACCGTGAAACAGAGTGAGGTCGAATAAATATACGACGGCAGTCAACGCCAAATGTTCGAAAACCTTCAGGGGCTGCTTCCAAGAAGGGGTTATGAAATTAATGCCCATCGCTTCATGTCGGCGGCGTACAGAGTACGTAACCGGAAACGCCAATCGTGCGCAAATCCCCGAACCATTTTCCGTATTTCGTATTTCGTTAATACTCGTATTTCTAGTCTTGAGGCAATGGCTCTTCACTGCAAAAAATTAAAAGCAACTAATTACATGATGTGTTGGCAATGCTCTAGCATTGCAAGCTGTTAATGCGTCTACCTGAAGGAAAGTCACTTCCGGTCTGATGACATCACTACTCTCTAGCTAATGGAGATTATGCGCAGTGGTGAAGTCACTTCTCTAGTCAATGCGAGAATTTGATGATTGGCGACACATTTTTTTTTCCCATTGAGGATTTCGATGCCAGTACACTAAAAACCAGGGTGTCGAACCGGAATTTTGTCGGGTGCGGTTCGGGTTCGGGTTCACACCTTTCAGGGTTCAGTTCCGGGGTTCGGCCTCGGAGAAGCAATCCGTTGAGATTCGAACCAGTTTGGTAGGAACCGGTTCCAACGGCTTCAAACGTGCTCAGGGCGAAACAAAAGTTCTGAATGTAGATTGGTTTTAGTCAACCTAGTTATACGCTTTGTTCTCCTGTGTAACATCGGTATACAAAATATAAAAGACAAAATAATAAAACAAAAATGCAAAATGCAAGTAGTTTTCACTTTGATACTTTAATTTATTCTCCGCGGCCAAATGTATGCTGCGAGAAGTGCAAACTCGCATGAACTCCAAATTAAGGTAAATCGGTTATGCATATACGCTAGATTCCATTTGATTAGTACATTTTACAAAAAGCAGCTGAATTTTTCTTCTTTTTAGTTTTTTTCAGTACTTTTGGACACCCTCTTGAAGCTCGTAGTAATCGGGAATTTCTGCTACGCAGAGAACTTACGCGGCGCAGCGAGCGTGCCGCATGCGTCGTCTACGTTACCGCACACTCTTGAGAGATGAAGCTGTTCTGTATCGGCAGCTATATACAGACGGACATCTTTCCGTCTCAGCAGAAAAGAAGTGTCAGTCACCACCCCGGCACACCTCAACCATGTACCTTTTTAGCAGCCCCCCCCCCCCCCCCCCCCCTCGACTTTTTACTCTATGAGATAAGAATATGCGAGGATCGGCCATTCCTTGATCCAACAAGAGCACCGTGGGTACACCGCCATTCCTTAACAACCATAAGCTGACCAAGCATATTCCTTTTAAATCACCTCAATCAATGACTGCAGTATGTTATAAATAAATGGAACCAATCTTTGCGCGTACTAACATGTTTAAGAACTCATTTTTTCCACGCACTGTCTCAGAATGGAATGCACTCCCAGTAGAAGTTTTTTCCGCGCATGATGTAAATGTTTTCGAAGAACGTGTACGAAAAGCTCTGGGTTGATGTTACTCTTCGCTTTTGCTGATTCATTTCTTTTTCCTTCTTTTTCTGTGTTTGCACTGCATGCTGTTCGTTTTATACCCTTTGATTGCTTATGATTGCTTGTGTTGCTTTTTGTGATTGCTTGCTAATGGTGGCGCTGAATGGCGTTTACTTATGACCTGTATTGCCCTCCTGCTTGGTCTTCAATGACTGCAGTGTGTTTTAAATAAATAAATAAATGGAACCTGTTCGACATCGCCTTTGTAATACGCGGTGTATATCTCGATCCCCTATAACTCAGTATCTGAAATGCAAAGGTAATCTTGGATTCTCGCTAGTATAATGTAATATTGATTCCAGGCTATGCAGGTGGCGTCACCCTCTTTACTTCTAATAAAAATATCATGATAAACAAAAGCAGTCTTGGATGGATTTTGTGCACTACGTTTCTGCTCGGACACAAATTTGCAGCATCTTCGCTGCGAGTTTGCGCTGCTACATTGTTGCCAGTGCTGCATTGCGTGCGGCAGGGGAAGGAGTTACGTGCGTTATATAAAATTTTTGTGACTATTCTGTGGCGCCATCAAAGGGAGCCTACGGGTCGAGAGAATTTTTTGCCTCCTTGTAGAGCCTGCGAATTTGTCGTGCAGTTTTGGTTCTTTCTTACAGAGTTTTTATTTCAAACCGCCACATCCTGGTAGCTGTTCTTAATAGGCGACTAAGCGCTCATCTATAATTTCTGAACATGGTCGCTATAGAGCCTTGTGCTCTTACATTCGGTTTTCGCACTCTTAGCTTTTCGTTAAAAAACCTGTGCTGCCTATCCGGAAGGCAGATGAAAAAGGTTCTGATCGGTAACTACCTCCTCTACCCTTATACCAGCTGCCTTGCCTAGCTTTCTTTGACCCTAGGGTATTAGAGCGAATTCAGGGGATGTAGGTTCAATCGGCCGAAAGAATCATTTTGAGGCTTCAGACAGTGATCGTACGCGTTAGGAGGTGCCTTCGAGCCAAGGTGACGTTTGCCTGGTAGTCAGTGAAGTGATATATGTACGAGCAACCAGAAACTATTGAAATATGAAATGAGTTGGGTCATGTCCTGATGCTTTTTTCTTTTGGAACATACTTCAGCGGACTCTTAAAAAGGACACGGAGATCATGCCTTACACTATAAGAATTCAGCATGCAGTGAAAGATTCCGGAAATCAGTGTGAACGTTTCGAGTTAATAGTACTGTTTTCAGTGCGGTAAAACCGCACGATGGACGAGCATAAGCGACCACTGCGTGCCGCAAGCGCCTGTTCTTAATTTTCATGGAAACGTGTTCCCAGCTGAGTGTAACCGTCAATGTGACAAACGAAGGGTTCCCAATTAAATACTTGTTCTTGGGGCCTGTAGCCGCAGAAAACAAAAAACATGTCCATCGAGTGCATTAAATGGAATTGGATTTTGTTTCCCCTCCAATCCTTGTTTATTACTGCTTCCGCATTCTAACACTTAGTACTGCACAAAAGAATACAAGTCGAGAAATCCAATTAAAGAGCACCTCTACGCCATCTGGATCGCTTAATAAGCTTCGAAAAATTTCTAGTCAGCTTCGAGCAGTTTCGCCGGACACTGGCTTTCTTCATTTTTAAACTCTTTCTTGACACAGCACTGCACATTTCTCTCCTCTGTGTTTATCTGTACATCTGCGAGTTATGTAGGTGGTCTCTCGACTTCAGTTCGTGCCTTAAAGACCGTGTGCTCTCGCTTCCATGAATAAACGGTTGGCGTTCTGCGCCTGTTGTGTCGTGTTCGTTTCTTTATCTCCAATCATCGTCCTTTTGCTCAGTTTCTAACCTTCCTGGAATAATGTTTTCTAAGGATTTAGGTAAAATTAACGGTAGGTGGAATTTCAACCATTTAATAATTTTAATTATTCGGTGATCGCTCAGCAGTGGTCAAGGATTGGAGTCAAAGAAACTAAAGATGAGTGAGCTAATTGTGTTCCCCATGAACGAGGGTCCTAGTTGTGGACGGCGGTTTAAAGCTCCAACTTTATTTGTCATAAAACACACAGACAAGACTCTTTATACTAGGAGAGCAGATAAGTGCGCGCTGGAAATTTAGCTTTCCACTACCAAATAACTTCAACTGCAGTATCTGGCAAACCACTGAACAGTCTATGTTGCATGCGTCTTTTGCGCAGTAGCATACACTGCAGCAGAAGTGCTTCCTATGGCCGCCTACACTGGCTTACTTTTAGAACGTGTAACGACATGTCTATTCGCCGACGGTTTCTTCTACAGTCTAAGCACGCTGTGTTCCCCTGTTCTCAAGAAGCACAATGCACTGCGCTATACATGCATTCGCTACTTACCGATATATCGTTTCGTCGTATGCTTCCTCCAAACCATTTCCATTGCCAATAAACAAAAGCAGCCTATTTAAAGAAGTAACGCAACGCTTTATTCTTGAGACGAGCCCCGTTGCGCTAGAGTGACCATATACCTAATTTATGAGTGGCGCACCTGCGTCTGCAATAAAATAGTGGCGTCCGCGGTACGTTTTCTGATCCTGCTGCGAGACTCCTTTGTGGTGAAGCTGCCAAAGCTTGGGGTGTGGGTCGGACCGGGGATTTGCTGAAAGAAAAAAGCCTCGTTGAGGCACCATTCGAATTTAGATCATGGATTTCATTTGTAAAGAAAGCTCCTCAGCACTGGTCGCCGCGTGAGGATAACAAAGCCAGTTTCTTCTATTTGCTGTTAAGTTCAAGCTCTGCACTATCAAAACGCAACGTTCTTTGCTGCCCCTACCTGCCCCGCTGATGTAGAGCAAGCAGTCTGGGCCAGTTCTCTATGTCGACGTGCCCAAGGGACGTGGGCGGGATGGAGAGCGGCGGGCTGCACTCCCGATTTGTTTTCTTTAATTTTTTTGACGCCATGTCAGCGCGTATAAATTGAGGGAGGAAATGAGGAGCGTCAGTTTCGAAAGCCAATATCTGCAGTGTTAATGATGCTAGCTTAATTGTTTTTTCTGATGCGGTGAGGAGTGATAGAATACCTATAGGTTTCGTGTGTTTTTTAAACTGTATAAACGTCATTTCGTCATACTGTTAACTAAGACGCGGCAATAAGTTTAGTGTCGTCGCACTGCTCTGACATCGATAGCTTTGAAGACAGCGTCAGTCATCTCAACAAGAACAAGCTTACAACAGCGAGCTTGAATTTCAAAGCATGGCACTCGGATGCCTTCTTCGTGCATGCTCTTTAGAGCCGTTCTTTGAATTCTGAGAAAAAAAAAATATAGAGCACACCCCCGCGTTGGAAACATACGGACGCAGATACCACGCGGAGAGGGACGCATGCATGTCGCGTACTTCCTACCCTTAATTTTGTCGAGTAGTAAGGCAAGCATAGTAATGAGCCAACTAGTTAGAGACGACATTTGCAGCGTTCGTCATTCAATACTTCAATACTACAGATAGATTTCAGTTCTTTCTTCGAGTCTGCAGAGAGTGAACAAGACGGGGATTATTGTAGTCTCTATTTGTGCAGCAAACCGAGCACACTACGACCTCTTTGCTAGGATTGCCATTGAAAAGTGCTCCTTGAGTTGCACGAGTTACACCTCGCAGGCGTACGTATGTGCCCATTATTCATTTATTTCTTCTTTATCAAACACCTAGTATTTTTTGTCCACAAAAGCGGTTGTCCATATGATATATGCATCTGGCTGCCATCATCAGTGCGAATTTTTTTTTTCGGCAGGCCTTTCCAGGCACGTGAAGAAAATAACCATAGAGGGAGTAATTGCAGCCATGAAGGAAACTACGCAATGAGCGTATTTCCAAGCCGGTGGGTAAACATCGGACGTTCCCACATGCACTCAAAAAGGCTGCCCTAACGGGTTTAATATCGAGGGAAGAAAGCGCTGTATTTGTGTCTTCATTGTGAAGCTTGCGAAGAGGTGTCAGCATTGCGTACCGCATAGGAAACTGCGGCGTGACGGAAAGGGCCGTTCAGTCGGAGACGGGTTCAACTGCCTGGCCACTGCACTGCGAACGCAGATAGATCCATTATTTTTCGGTGCACTGAGTTAGTTCCGGTCAGAGGGCGTCGAAAAGAACGAGCTTTGAGGGGAAGAAAGCTTGAACGTTATTGTTAGCCATAGTTTGATCTTCATTTTAACCTTCCAAAACTTGAGTATGCTGAGGGTCAGAAGAACAAAAATTCGGGGGCCTTACCGACCAAAAATAATAACATAAAACAAGTATAGTTGGCGAAGAAGGTGAGCTTGGTAACCAACGTTGTCAATTATGCAAATTTGGGGGCGTCACCATCCCTTCGAATTTCTGTTTTTTTTGAGGGGAAGGCAGCCTTATCATGGACGCTTTGCCACTGCCTCAAAACAGTGTACTCACTCGTACCCATACGTAGGGCTGGCCGCAAGTTAATCCTGTTGGCTACTCATATTTTTTGCATTGACCCTTCGTCTTTAGGGTCATTACATGCCAAATAACTCAGACTTTGTAGTCGACCATCTTGATTTCTTTTTAAAAAAAACTCGGCAAATGGTGCTTGTGTGGTACTCAGAAACTAATTCAGAGAAACAAACTGAGAAAAAAATCAACAATTTGGCAATTCGGGCCCTATAGCCGTGGTCGCCTATCACCGCGCGCACGCACTCCAGTACAAGTGGAAGGTCGCACTGAGGCGATCTCATCAGCTTGTTCGTTGCCCATGATGCCGCAGTGGCGCGGCACTTACTCAGCACGAATAGCACATTCGCTTGATGCGGTCGCGGGTCGTGCACAGTGTGCAGTCGTCTGAGGGCACTGCGGCAGTCGCATAGCAGGGCACAACACTCCGCGAGCGAATTTTATTTTCAGTCGCAGCATTATGTGAAAATTTTTATTTCTACCCATTCTCCTTTTCATTTTGGCAACATTCTTTTGCTCTTCTTGGTACCGTCTCGTTTTGGAGGAGAAATTTTAGTATGTATCATTCTGCTCTTTTTCAACCTTCACCAAACACATTGCCTGACGCTGTCAGCTAATTTAAATGTGCCCAATGCACAACGTACCACTTTTCTCCGTTTGATGTTTGTTTAGTGCCTTTGATGCACGTAGCATAAACACTGGAAATTCTGTGTGCACTGTAAATGTTGTAATTGTCACGGTGCGTCTGTTTTATTTCGTGTTTTTCGTTAAAGCTCCTTCGTAGTTTTTTCGCGCCCAGTTAGCTGCTTCATAACGAGTGATGTTTTCCATGGGCCGGATCTGAAGCGTGATTTCATTCTACAATTCGTTTTAATGATATATTTCGCTCAAGAAGGAAACCAACAAATAGAAACTATCAAACTTGCTGACTGCTACTAGCAAGGGGGAATTGGAAAGTGAAATATGGTAACAATAACAGAATAAACAAGAAAGAAAACAAAATTTGCAGCAACAGAAAACTGTTCAGAAGGTCTCCGAAAATATTGCAACGCCAGTGCACGGTAATTATTAACGCAGTGCCCAGCCGAGCTTCGACCAGGAACCCAAACAGAAGTGGGAGGTCGTAAAGTGCTCTCAAGATTTTTTTTTCTGCGCGATGACAGAGTGAACTTAATTACACACGCAAAACTGGCCAGAGAGGTTTGTAGCGTTATTCCAAAAGTGTATATCCTGCCCACTAAGAAAGCCGCAAAGATTCCCGGCACATGGCAATCGTGCACCCATGGTCGCAGCTACTGTAATTTTCCGCTCCAGAAGTAAGGCGGATAGCATCGACAGCAATGAGCGGCGCCGAGACGTGTTTCCTTTCCGAGCTTTACAAAAAAATTCCAATCAAGCTGACCTGGAACTAAGTTTTCTGCCCGCATTAAGAAAAGATGGCTCTTCATTGTGCACTTGAGTGGAAGAGTCCTAACAAGCATTGCACAGACGAAGGGCAGTTTTGAGCGTCTTAATACCAAAACCTGAAAAGGGGCACCGTTTTTACTGGTCTCAAGTACCGCACATTTAAGAATTACAGTCCGGGGCGTCTAGTATGGTAATGTTGGTGGAAGCTCAGGCTGCGTTCAGGCTCATATCTAGGTTTGGATATAAGACAGAGCTGCGGTAATCAGTCGCTACGCATATATACTGGTGTGCCACGCCTAAAAAAGTACGTTTTAAATTTCCCTAGTTTCGTAAAGTGGACTCGAAAACCTCTCGCACTGTACTGGCGGTGACCAGTACAATGCATGCGCTCTAGGGCTAGACAACGTTTCTCGCCACGTAACGTTTCATCGAAGTCCGGGCCAACTTAAGGGATAGCGCAGAAAGCAAGCCTTTTTTTTTTTAAAGGGATACTGAGGCGGTGGTCGAATCAGCTAACCTTCCAGGGTTTTGAAGTACTGTCGTTGCTCATCACGTCTGGGAAGTTACTTTTTCGATTTTAGTTAAAACAGCGCCGCAATCACCAGTTGAAATCGCGATGTTTAAATCTCTCGCGTCCCGCTCGAATGCAGGAGATGGGAACAACGGAGAGGGTGAGGAGCTTTCAGCGAGAGTTGTTTCTCGTGCTGCGCGCGTTGTTCCCCGCACTGCTCGCGTTTTTACGGACAAATCGTGTAAGCCGACCTTCTGTATCAGGTTCAACACGAGATAATGCTTTGCGTTCGTGTCCACGTACAACTGCGGTCGCGACTGTGTCGTCTTCCTCTGTTTTCCACAAGATCATAAGCTCGCAGCGCAGCCGTTCGCTGCTGTGACGAGGGAGAAATCAAGCCGACCAAACCAAGCATACTTTGCTCGAAGCACTTTCGTCTGAGCGGGTGCATGCAGAGCTTGTCCTTAATGTGGTCTCTAGAGATTTCTGTCAAAGAGCCACGGCTGAGCCATTACACAGTTCCTTCGATTTTCTCGCGTATGAGATGCGTGTCACTATTGCCAAGGAACGCCTCTTCTAAAATTAGAAACATGCTCAGTTAGCACCCTTAGGACCTTTTACTACTACAGCCAGCCCGATTTTTTAAAAAAAGTGCTTCAATGTCCCTTTAATAGAGCTCTCTCTCGTTTTCGACCGAAGGGGGCGGTGTGCGCGTAACAAAGGACTCCCACAAATTGTTTCGCAACCCGCCATTAAAATTGCACCACAGCAACGACTGTGGGGACCTGCTTCGACTGCAATGCCACGGCACTAACTGCAACATAACTGTAACCTGCTCTAACCGTAACAGATGCATGACGATGAAACACAAAATTATTCATCGAACCACCACTCCTGCTATGGACCGGTGCGGTGGATCATTTGCTTTGCTATTCGGCTATTGATCGCAAATTTGAGGGTTCTGACCGAGACCGCCGCTGCCGTATATGAATGGAGGCGCAGCACAAAAACTTCCGTGTGCTACTGGGACGTTAGAGCGTGTTCTATAAACTCAGATTGCATAAACTATTCGAAGTCCTCGACTACGGCGTCATTTACAGTCCATGTGTCGCTACGAGACGTTACACCCACAGTTTACATTGCAGCCATGAAGCTGTAATGCGAGCACAGCAAAGCGAACGCTGCAGAACACGAAAACAGCCAGGTAGTTACTCTAGCACCCAGAAATAAATAATCAGTCTATATACAGTGATACATTTCGGAGCCTTGATTACTCCTTGTAGTCGCACACATGTCATCCATAGGCGTAATAGCTTTCAGATGCTGAAAGGCCATTACTCTAGCACCCAGAAATAAATAATCAATCTGTATACAGGCATAAATTTCGGAGCCTTGATTACTCCTTATAGTCGCACACATGTCAGCCATAGGCGTAATAGCTTTCGGATGCTGAAAGGCCATTCTAAAGGTGGTATAGGCGCTTTTTATTCATATACCACAATTATTGTGTTTTGGTCATCTCAATAAAGCTGCTTTACACCATTGTCATCGTTTCTAAATACACATAAGTTTCCTTCTAAAATTCGTCGTGTAGGCAGTTCGCGTGGGTTGTTTGTTTGGGTGCAATGCGCCTAAGAATGCATGCTGGTCTTCCTCGGCTCCCGTCTCTCATGTGTTTCAGTTAGATGCGTGGGGAGTTTGTCAGACGTTGGAAACCTGATTTCGGTGGCAGAATGGCTTGCGGAGGACCACAGAACAGATTTTTGCTTTTTCGTGGTTACAGTTGTCAATATTTCTCTCGGGGACACTACAGAACTGTTTTCTTCACTGCGCAAATGCTAGAGAAAACCGGCTTGCAAAAGGTTTGTATTTCTGACCGCTTCAAGCGAGTTGCCTGAAATATGCGTCACTTTTGACCAGTACAATATTTTGTGCGGTAAGAACCCTTTGCGACACGGCGTCCTGGCTTGCTGACGCCTCTTTTCAAATTTTCTCTGGGCGTCTATCGTTTTCAGGAATTCAGTTATACCGGGAACATTTCAAATTCCAGCTGGACGTAATGGCAGGGCCATTTCGTGTAGCTTAAGACAAGTCGGTTTTCCAAACGAAGACGTACAGATGGACTTCGCCAAGTTACACGGCGGGCATAGGATACTCTGCCTGGCTGTGCTTTTTTTTTTATCGCAGGTGGTGGAAAGTTTGTAAAGGGCACTTCAGCTGAGTTTTCGATGCGAAAATAGCTTCAGATGTTAAAAAGAATTGGGCATAAATGCTAGTTTTTAATAAGACTAACTTTCGGAGTGTGCAATTGTGCGGCATGCATAATTTCTATTTTTTTATTGAAGTTATTTTTTTAAATGGGGGACCGTAAGTAAATTTTCAGATTTCTTTCAAATCTAGAATTTACTGTTCGACTGAAAGGAATAAAGTTCTGCAACGCCATATTCTCGAAATGAGATATTTTGACTCGTAACAGAGGCAACACATATCCAATGCTCCAAGAAAGATCTTGACGTATAATATACAAGTTCTTTCTTAAGTGTGCGCATTCGACGCCATTGGCCATTGGTAACGGTTACACATAGACTCCTCGCGCTCTTTCAAACCTTTCCAAACCCTTTTCGACTTGTTACGCTATGTCATACATAGTCTAGGCAGTAAGGGCTGCCGGGTTTTCAAAATTTCTGGATTGCAAATAATGTATTTTCTTATTCGATTCAATGCAGGAATCAAATAGTGCACCTTAAAAGTAATTCCCAACGAATTGAACCCATGCTTACATTCCGAGGAGATAGTACAAAGTTCCAACAGGGCAGGCCGTTATTTTCTTCGACGAGTATTTCAAGCACAGTGCCCACTCTGATGCCACACAGAATGCTTCCGCCATCAGTCTAGGCGGGAACCAGGTTTGAGCGCCGCGATGCGTTCCGTCTGGGTGATGTTCATAATGCTCACATATGGCCTTGAAGATCGGGCAGTGCTGCAGAGTTTAGTCAGGTGCAACAAACACTGCCTTCATGCCCGAATTTGGAGGCCATGACTCAAACTGCCGGTAGTCTCATAAAGGTTTATTGGGGTTAAACGTCCCAAAATGACTCAGGCTATGAGGCATGCCGTAGTGAAGGGCTCCTGAAATCTCGACCACCCGGGGTTCTTTAACGTGCACTGACATCGCACAGTACACGGGCCTCTAGAATTTCGCCTCCATCGAAATTCAGCCGCCGCGGCCGGGATCAAACCCGCGTCTTTCGGGTGAGCAGCCGAGCCCCGTAACCACTGAGCCACCGCGGCGGGGCATTCTCATAAAGGGATACTTCTAGTTTGTTCAGTGTAGCAAAAGGTAGTGCTTCTATGCGCATGTCATGACGGCCATAGAACTTACTTTAAGACAGGTAAGGCACTTTGTTTTCGTGTCCTGTAATTGTAATTAGTGAACACTGCGCCTTTCGGCAGCTTTAATTATTTGTAGAAGTGCCGCCGTTTGAGCTTCGCTCTTTAGGATGAATATACTTTCTCTACAGATATTGACACAAGTACAGAAATGTCACAAAAATATTCTAGTCATGACCCATTTGACTAATTTGCTATTCGGTTCGTTTTCGAGTAGGTGTTTCGCTACTAAGTATATTTCAAACATGCATGTTAAAAAGCAATCAGGCTTTCATTTCAAAGACAGTTGGCTCCTATACTACGAGGCATAGAAGGTTGATGCTGGTGCGATGTGCACGGCGCGAAGCGTTCGTATGTTAGGATTGCATTCCGGGTTTTCAGAAGCAGCAATGCATCGCAGGGTCAGAAATGAATACTTGACTATCGAAAAGAGATACCTTCACTTTTGCTGGGAACGCTGCTCGTAGGTTGAAACCTGAGGCTTCCTAGTTCACAGCTGTGCTAGGAACACTGGCTCCTGTCTTTGTGCAGCGGAATGTAGCTCCTTCAACAGATCGTCAAACACCGGTGCTATAACTGTGCATACAAATGTACAACAGCTAACGAAGGCGTCCACATGGCACGGTTTTGAAAGCTTCTCGGCATGATCAGAACGGTCGACTTTCTCGGAACAGACTCTAAATACTCAAAGAACTCGCACCTCTCTGGACAGTATACTCACTAGCCGAGAACAACGATCTTGGCAGCCAACTCACGCTACCTTACTATACTGCACGGGCGTGTCGACTCCTGTGTCTCCCAACCCAACAAGTTCCCAAATAATGTAGTATAGGTCAAATGTTTTAGGGGAATCCCCCAAGGTGGAGTATATTTGTAATAAGGGAGTAATTACTCATTGGCATCCACCCAAGCGCAGCCATACGGCTACAAAGGAAAGTTATACAGCTTTCTCAGAAACTTCGTAGTTAAAGAAAAATTCGTCCTGGTCCGGGGTTCGAACCCGGAACCACCGCCACGCCGGAGCAGTCGCTCTACCAGTTGAGCTAACCTTCGGGGATTCCCCTAAAACATTTGACCAACACTCTTCCCACTTCGAGTTACTGATCAATTCGCTCTCGCCCTACCATAAGCTTGCCGTCCCGGTTAGGTCAACTGGTAGAGCGACTGCTCCGGTGTGGCGGTGGTTCCGGGTTCGAACCCCGGACCAGGACGAATTTTTCTTTAACTACGAAGTTTCTGAGAAAGCTGTATAGCTTTCCTTTGTAGCCGTATGGCTGCGCTTGGGTGGATGCCAATGAGTAATTACTCCCTTATTAAAATGTAGTATAGTTTGTATTGCAGTTCATAGAAGGCCACCTTCACCGCACGTGCCCAGCGTCCCCAGGCTCGTGCGATCACCTACTTCCCCAAACCAACAGTTCTCGATGAATCCACAGCCGATAAGACCCTGCATGCGCGTGGCAGTTCACACGTGCGCGCTCTGGGCTGTGAATAATACGCGTGTATGTGGGTAATCATATTCAGGGCCTCTCTCGCAAGTACGGGCGTCGACTACACCACTCGGTGCCCGGCGGCTCTTGCAAATGAGCCAAGGCAGAGCGGAGGTATGAGTGTGCTCGAGCGCAAAGAAGTGGCACGGGAGGGAAGAAGCGTGCGCTTACTGCGCAATTAACGGCTCGGTGGAGAAAGGGGCTGCGCCGACCGCCTCATGATTAACGACCCGCTGTACAGGAGTGCGGGCAAAAAAAATGGTGTACTGTATCTATGCTTCCATCGCCTATTGACAAAATATTATCTTTAACGCCCTCGTGAGCAGAACATTACTAATTTCGCAAGAACAAGGCAAAATATGGCAATTTTATTCGTGCTGCTGTTTATATCTTCACCTTTGCGGCACCGGATAAGAAATTTTAGAAAATGTTTTCAGCATATGCATTCGAGAAGGGCGCAAAAAAATTAGTTGGCGAATGGCCGGTAGCACATATCTTCTGCAATAGCGTGACGCCGGATGGGCAATAACTATGTTTTGCGAAAGCACACAAACACTGAGCCCGAACTTCCTACGGACAGGTACCAGTGCAAGGCCGGACACATTTTTGTGCATCATCGTACGTACCAAGAGCTGTAGCTTACCAGTGACACTGATAACTATGTTCCTATGTTGTAATTCGCCTACAGTGCGATGTGAGCATCTCGTACAGGGCCTCCATAATCCCATTGAACCAACATTCCTCGCTGGTGTAGAGGTAACGTACCCGGTCCCTCACCCAAATGATAGTAGTAGGATTCCGCTTAAACGCTATTTATTTCTCAGCGAAACTACTTTTCTACGTCACTACTCTCTGGACAAATCAGGAATTTTAAGTCACGCCGGCGCCAGATTTTTCTCCTAACGGAGCATTTAAAGCTATCGCTTAATATAGGGCATCATAGAAAGCTCTTTAGAAAGCCGACCTGGTCCTTTGGTTGACTGAATCTTAAGGTTGACTTAATTCAATTACCGGTTACTTTAGCAAACACCCCCTAAAACAAGACAATAAGCTGGTCAGTCTGTAATATTGAAGTCATGAAGTCATTGAATTCATTGAAGTCATGCCTTATACGCATGGAGATTATGTTTGTGTTGTCCCAAGATTCTGGAATGCTAGGGGTCATGAGGCACTTCGTATACAGGATCGAAAGATTTCCTAGCCCAAGGTCGCTATTGTCCTTCACCAACTCTGCAGTTCCCTGATCCTTTGCATTGAATTTAAGGCTTTCGCCGACAGGATGTCAAATGCTTCCATATCACTGGCTTCATTAACGTCCTCATTACGGTTACTGTGAAGACCTATGCAGACTTCATTCGGCTAATTCATTCTCGTAACCAGGTTGATAACGTCACTGCGATCATTGTCGCTTAGAGCGCAAGAGTAATTTTGCCAATGACTACTAACCTTCTGACAGGCATTGCGCTGCTTCGCTTCTCCAGAGCCTGCTCTATCCTCCAAGTGTTATACATCTTTATGTTCTAGCTTTACGCTTATTTCTAGTCTAGGTTTAACAGCTTGGCTAGTATGTATAACATGCCGTATTTTGAAAACGCAGTTAAAGCCGAAAGACGCAACGAACAAGAACTTGAAAACCACAGCTGTGAAACCGTCAGAGGCGCCGAAGGCAGCTTTTGCATTCCTGCAAAACATGGGCCTTCAAAAACTGCGCCAGAAAGCCCTCACGTCGAAGAAGAGGGCACTGAATGTATTTTCTGCGACAAAAATCCTTAAAGCTATGTGCACATTTAGACCTGTTGTTACACAGAGAAGTGCGCGGCAGCCGGTCGTCGACTGCTACCTTTCGAAGCTAGGCCCGGAAGGGCAAATCAAGCCCTACAGCTCAGGAAAGCGAATGCGTGCAGACTGCGACTACGCAGAGAGGCTGTTCACTGAATAAGTTTCTGAATACACCCAGTTGTGAGTAGGACCTGTCCCGCACTCTTCTCTTGTGCTTCGTTTTTACCTGTGATTTTAAAATACGGCATGTTTATGCTAACTCTTTACATCTGGCTCTTCATAGCATTGGCAGTTCTGCCAGCTGTACTCTATTTGAAGAGCTAGAAGCTTTTATACTTTGACGGGTCTTTTTAATGGAATCGTTCGTCCCTAAAGAGAACCTGGCTGTAAAGCTGTCTGGCTACTCTAGCTTCCACTTCTATTACGCACTCTGCAATAACATTTGCGAGATGGCCTTTTATCTCTCCACAATAGCGTCATAATTTAATAAAGCCGAACATCTGCTGTCCAGCGAGATCCTGAATTCCTCCATTTTTCGTTTAGCCAACAGCATGTTATTGTGCTGTTTTACAAGTCGCTTCGATTCCCTATTAAAGTCTATGCCAACTCTAAACCTCTAAACGCCACCATCATATGGTCTCTATACCTCATCTTGCCGAACATCTCACTGTGCAAGGATTCACGGTCAATATTTAGTATACTTCATCATTGGTTACACCGCTCGTACTCTTCCAACTCTATTTCCTGTTCACCCGTTTGTGGAGGAGGGCTTCCATGATCTGTAAACTATCTCGTTCTACGAAATATACAATAAACCATATATATACCTAAAAAAACCAATAAACCTAAAAATATACAATAAACCAATTGCCATTGCTAAAGTCTTCCGTTGAAATTCCTATATTTGGATCGTCCCTGTCTAGCAAACTGAATACGTCTCGGAGCACTGCAAGGAACACCCGCGGAAAGACAGAGCTTGGCTCCAAATGCTCTTCCTAACTTTATGCTTCTAACACCCGCAGCGTTGTGTTGCTCTGACTCTATTGTCCACGCAGATATTTTTAACATATTTAGCCGCAGTATGGCCACATGTTAGAGCCTTATTCCATGTACAGGTCTGTCATGATCAGCTGTTCAGCTTCACAATAAACCAGTTGCCATTGCTAAAGTCTTCCGTTGAAATTCCTATATTTGGATCGTCCCTGTCTAGCAAACTGAATACGTCTCGGAGCACTGCAAGGAACACCCGCGGAAAGACAGAGCTTGGCTCCAAATGCTCTTCCTAACTTTATGCTTCTAACACCCGCAGCGTTGTGTTGCTCTGACTCTATTGTCCACGCAGATATTTTTAACATATTTAGCCGCAGTATGGCCACATGTTAGAGCCTTATTCCATGTACAGGTCTGTCATGATCAGCTGTTCAGCTTCACAATGAAAACAATGCTGCTAAAAGCTGTAATTCATAAAGCCGCAGTCATCGCACGGATAAGAGTCATATTTTGCAGAGCTTCTGGCACCGGGAAAAACGATATGACGGTTAGAGACAAATATTTATGAAAAGCCATGCTAATCCAAAGTTTGTAAAACAGGATTGAAATCCGGCGCCTGCAGTGCATGGACAGGGCCTCCTATTTGTATATGGTTTGGTTTGGTTTTCTGTGGTTTAACGTCCCAAAGCGACTAAGGCTATGAGAGACGCCGTAGTGAAGGGCTCCGGAAATTTCGACCACCTGGGGTTCTTTAACGTGCACTGACATCGCACAGTACACGGCCCTCTAGAATTTCTCCTCCAAAGAAATTCTAGCCGCCGCGGCCGGGATCGAACCCGCGTCTTTTGGGTCAGCAGCCGAGCACCGTAACCAGTGAGCCACCGCGGCGGCTCTTATTTGTATATCACTGCAGCAAATACTAAAGAATGTTGTAATGATGCAAGCCTTCAGAAATTAGGCTCGTTGTCTTTAAACCTCTAGCAATCGCAAAAACGCCATTTCCATGCGTGTAGTCTGTATTCTCCATTTCCCGGCTGTTATGACTAATGCATTTGGTCAAATATTTAGAGAAAGCCCCCGAGGTGAAGTAGATTTGTAATAAGGGAGTAATTACTTATTGACATCCACCCGAGCACAGCCATACGGCTACAAAGTAAAGCTATACAGCCTTCTCAGGCACTTCGTAGTTAAAGAAAAATTCGTCCTGGTCCAGGGTTCGAACCCCGGACCACCGCTTTGAGCCGTCGCTCTACCAATCGAGGTAACCGGAACGGCAAGCTTATGGTAGGGCGAGAGAGAATTGGTCAATAACTCGAAAATTTTTCTTTAACTACGAAGTTTCTGAGAAAGCTGTATAGCCTTCCTTTGCAGCTGCATGGGTGCGCTCTGGTAGATGTCAATGAGTAATTACTCCCTTATGACTAATGCCTTTGTGTGCATATCGTGGAAAATAACCCTCGATTATTCCGTTCGCGACTGAGCTTTGCTGCTAATTTCTAGAGAGGTTAGGGGGAAGCGTCAGTGTCCGCCAGTGCCTCTTGCGGATCGTTGTAGTCGTTCGCTAGCCACTATGGGGGCAAATACTGTGGCTTGACCCGCGAGCTGATTAGCAGCCAGGCTTGTGCCCTCCGTCTCGTCAGTGGGAATTGGGAACGCCCGCAAGCGAGACGCGGTCACCGCCGCCACGCATTCGCTCGTTGACGGCGATCCGAGAACTAACCCCGATACGGCTAGTCAGAGCTCACTTCAGCGGCCATTTTTAGATAAGGGTCTTCGCGATATTGGGGTCACGTTCGGGCTGCAGGCATTACTGAAGTGCCTGAGCGAACACAAGGGTTGCCAAACAATGCGGAGAAGAGAAGCTGGCTGTGCACAGAGTGGTGAGCCAGAGATGAAGCGTACAAAACATACTTACTTCTTGCGTGCAGAGCGGGAACCCAACGAACTGCCTTCAATGTGTGTCGTTTGTTAAAACGACCCTGAAGACCATTTTAGTTTTGGTACCCGGATGCGGCTATCATTGAAACAATGGAGCGAAAGTTCTCTTAGTGTTGCACTTGGGAGCAGAAACAAACAACATAATGCGCCCAGAAACGTCGCACAACAGTGCATGGCAGTACTTGACGCTACAAACGGCGGGCAGCTCGTCATACCTGGCGATTCCTGTGAAAATAATTCGTGTAGGCATTCCGTGGTCCATTGCATCTTGCGCTTCATGCTCTAATCATCAAGGGAGAAGGAAAAAAAACTGCGAAGTCTTTGTTTGTTACGCTTGGCACAATGGTCTTACAAAAGTACAAAAAACGATTGAATTGAAATTTATTATGTCAAGTGCACTATCAGAGTGAGAAGGCTGCCTCAATTACGATAGCGCTAATCCGAATTTTCAGGTCCATCATTTTTCAGCTCGAATTCAATGAGAATTTAGGGACCGAATGAAAAGTTCTCGAAGGAGAATGCAAAGTTCGCCAATTTGGCAATGAGATACGTCATTGACAAAGGAAGGCTGACTTCTTTCCATTCACTTTTTAATTGCTCCGGGATGGGGATAAGAGATAAAAAGAAACACTGAGAATAAACGAGATTCCACAGAAGCACCACACACTGTTATGAAGCATGGGGCGAGAAACCATGCACAAGATATCGGAAAGTTTAAATAACGAAGAAACCAAGTGGCTCAAGATAAGGCGAGTTTTCTAAGCAAAAGAACAATTTCGCACTTGGGAAAACTGCGTTGGAATCACTGCACCTCTGGGGCACCACGAGTTGTCCTGTTGTGTGTAAGAAGAACGAAGACAACGAGCTGGTCTAAAACTGAAACCAAGGTGTTAGCGTTACACTGATCAGCGCCAGCGGAAGCTGCGACTGCCGTCATATGTGGCTGTCTCGGATAGAACGAACTCTATACACAAGTTGGTCTCTTGGGTTCAAGCATTGATTTCACTGCGGACTGCCTACCGTTACCCAAGACGCAGCAGGAACCTTGCGCCGTCATCACATCCTGCAGCAGCAGCACGTGGCAAACTGCCCACCTGAATGTAAGAAAACTGCCCACCGCAGCTGGTGGCATTTGCATTAATGATTGGTCTGGAGAAGTTGCACGAAAAGAGAAACCTGGGTCTCACAAACCCTACTGGTGACAGTGTTAGAAACAGTCACCTGCCGGTGCATTGGCTAATTGTTTAACCGCGGCACCAGTGCGCCCAGGACCCGTACGGCGGCTTCCTGCGATCTATGATTCTAAGGTAGAAAATGACCGACTCCGCGTATATGGGCATTGGCTACAACAAAATCAGCTGCAACAGAAAAAGTCTACGCATTCAACCGATGATTGCAGGATCACCCAAGGGTGTATTTTCCGGAGCGGAGCAACTAGTTCAATTGCTGAAAAATAGTCAGTGCGACTTGATTCGACGAGAAACGCCAAGTGACATCAAATAAATTATGCGTTCAGCGGAATCATTTGTAAATGGCTGTTTCCTGGTGCACGGTTTCTATAAAGACAAAATAAAAGGTTTACAAGAAAAACAGTCACACTGCAGGCACACGACCCAAAAATAATGATTCTGATGGTATCGGTTGTGGCTATATGCCACAGTACGACGAAATTACAAGAAAAGTCCAGCGGCTGATCGACAAACACAAGAGATTATTGGGATGGGACAGATATCTTGTTAGGTCCGAGATGAAGGGTTGTGTGTCAGTTAAAACTGACATGTGCATTATAAAATGACAGGTGCTTTATAAAACTGACAGGTGCATTATAAAATGCACCTTTCGAAAGGTCGGTGTCATGAATAAGGTGATAATGCTCGAATAACTTTAGCTATTCGGTGTTTACTCTAAACTTTGCGGTACCCTTCATTGTAGTTCTGATGAGCTCTTCTCTATGCAACAGGATGGAGCGTTATTTCGCCCATCTAAAGTAGGACCACTCATCATGAAGGAAAGAGCTTTCCTGCTTGAGCCAGATGTGCTGTCTTAGTGCATATTACGTGGAACGAAAGAGAATCAAAATCCAGCACACAAAAACTATGCAAGAATAAGAAAAAGAATGAATTGATGGAGTAAATAAGGAAGCAAAGATAAGAAACTGACAGGGGATCTTTCACACCGCACTTACAAAACGGTCCTAAATGCCCTGTGCCCAGAAGTACGCATCCTTTCAATGGCCGCGCACAGTAAAAAAAAAAATCGTGGAATAGCATATGTCACATGCCCATCTACTTTCCGTAAAATCTGCTTGCAACAACACTTGCGTGGCTTGTTTATGCTGCAATAACCAGGCGTGTCTGAAAACATCCCAGCTATGGTGGACGCTATGGTGTTGACTTAATTCACTCATTTCCCATGCGGCCGCAGCTTGGGCTCCACTTGGTTGTAATCGCGTATAAAGGCAGCCATCAAATGCGACCGGTTTTTTGCAAATTCAATTGCCATTTAGTCAAAGAGGCATATTAAAGGCTATTTCTGGCTTCGAGGGGCCTGCTTGTCTGAGACCGTGATTTTCGTTTTCTGTAACAGTGCCAACGCGCCCGGTATCCTATTTGGGGTAAAATTAACCAGCGTTACGAATCTCATCAGGTTGCTCGTCGCGAGCTCCTAAACAAGATGACGATATTTATTTGCTCCGCAGGCTGGATCGTGCTTATCTTAAATTTGCATTTTTCTCTCAGCAGAAAAAATAGAATGCAGGCAGAATTACAGCCTCAATATATGCTGTAAGACAGCACTGAATCATTATTTGCTTTAGAAACAATGTTTCGAAGTATCATCTGCCCTGAGGATTGTTCAGCTATTAACATTCCACGCATGGAGGAATTCGCTCCATTAAGCGCCTTCGTCTGCGGCTGGCTGCGTGTTTCCGCGTTTCCCAATCTCAACAGCGGTGTTCTGTGTCGGACACGCATAATTAATTAGGATCAGGGCTTCACAGCGGTATTTGATATTATTTTCTTAGTGCTTTCACTCGGCGCTTATCTCCATTTTCAAAAGCGTCATAAATCGTGTGGTATGCTTTTCCATGCAGCAGTCAAAGCAGTTTGCTCGGTTCATTTCGGCTCAGTGTGCTCAACCATGGTTTTCTCCTTGCGATCATTTTTCCGGCCAGAGTAATGTTTAGTTTTAGTTGCGTGCATCTCATCTTGTGGAATAAACGTGTGATTTAAACTGCCTTTTATAATGTTTTGCTGTGGAAGTTTGGCTTTGTCAACAACTTTATCAAAAACAGCAAGGTGCATAAGTATTGCTAGTAGCTCAATCTGATACGCTGTCGCAGAACCTCTGGATTTCCTAATCTTGGAAGAGCGATAGGAACAGCTGCACTGACTTCATAAGAGTTAGGAGTCTAAAGATGAGAAATATCCCATAACACATTGCCTTGATGAAACAATGGCATTTGCACATATGAGAGAGGCTTTTCGCAATCGCTTTCAGTTCAGGACGTTTTACTACTGTTTCTGTTTGGTGCCGTTAAGGGTCCCGTGTTGAATATTTACCCAGTATTTATTCAAGAATTGCATGAAAACTAGTTCTTTCTTCTCGCCGTTAAAGATCATCGCTTCTCTTAGTATCTGTAGCATGCTGAGCGTAGTATATAAAATGCCTAGCGCTATGCACCGACATTTCTTCCGCCGATCTGGAGGTTTATGGACTAAATGACACACTTTAGCATATTGTGAGCAGCGGGACACATTTATCCCACCGACTTTAGGTGCCCAAAAACAAAAACGACACCCTGACGTACCTTTTCTTGCGTGGGTAATGCTACGGTGCTATCATACAAGGCTCTCAGCAGGGTTTTATATTTCTTTAATGGGCTTCCATTATATCATGTCTGTATTTAGAAGCAAAGGTGGGCTATTCAATGCGGCATTTTATCGAAAAGAGCATTTTGAGAAATCGTTTACCTCTTGAAGAGTTTTTATAAGACATTGCCTCCTAGAACTTCATCAACAATTTTTGAATTTAAAAACTCTCATCCACCCACCTAATTTTCTGCAACTCCCCTGCTGCGCTTGCCCTTTCTTTGAATCCAATCCGTTACCCTTATGCCCATCGATTATCTTTCCTTCGCAATATATGTCCTGTTCAGGCTCATTTCTTACTCTTGATCTCAACTTGGACGTAACTAGGCCGCGTTTGTTCCTCTACCTACACTGCCTTCATTCTGTTCCTTAACGCAACTCCATTTAAAGAGTGCTTGCAATCATATCAAGGACTTAAACTGAGCAGCAGAAGTCGATATTAATTCTCGATTCCAGCGGAAAATTACAGTCCTTAAAGCCACTGGCACCAAGTGGAGCAAGAAGCATGAATTGGCGGCTTTCTCAAAACTTCGGTCCATGCTTAATTTTTGGAAAACGCAGAGTGCGGTGACATGCTTCCAAGGATGCCTTCATAATAGAGTGCATACAACCTCAATATTGAACTGAATGCAAACGAATGCAATAAAAGGCTGCAACAAAACTCGCCGCTTATAATTGTTACTAGGCTCAACTGGAACGCTAACACGACAGCGTTACAGCGCAGTGAATTATGGGAGGTGCTCTGATGTGACGAAACAATCCTTATTCATGCTTTTTGCAGTTGAATTACAGAGTGCCGTTAGAGAGCCAGACGTGGATCAGAAGAGGGACACCGCACAGACAGTGGTTACGAGGTGGCGGCTGCACGCTGCCGTTCGTACTGTGCCAGCGTCACCACGCGGTTTTCCTTCAGCAGGCCGTAAGTGCCCCCGTAGTGCTGAGGAGAAATTTCATCACCAAATGCGAACTCATAGACACGTAAATCATGCAACGGGCGCTTTTCTGCCGAATTCCTTGTTGCTCAGCGCTCTCCTCCACGTACAATGTCAGTTTCAGGAGTACCTAGTTTTTCTGTAGTTGCTGTAGTAGAACTTTTTGACGGGTTAGTTGGTACATCGTCTTGAAAGAATGTCGTACGCCAAAAATAGGACGAAACAGAAAGGAAAAACACAGAACAGGAAAGAGGCGCCTCTTGCGCCTCTTTCCTGTTCTGTATTTTTCCTTTCTGTTTCGTCCTATTTTTGGCGTACGACATTCTTTCAAGACTAGTTTTCCTTTTCTCTCTTCCAATAGCGATTTACATGGATATCGTACATAGTCAGGCTAGTTCGGTGCAGGCAGGTCTTGGTGGTGTGATGTCACGTGTTCCGAATGGTATGTGGGGTGCGCATGATCTCTACATTTTATTATAGGCCGAAACAGAGAGGACTTTGCGAAGCGAATTACAAACGACTGATATCATCAAAATAACAAGTAACGAGGCTTGTTCGGCGGTGGCACTTGATCCTTGTCTTCTTGCGGTGCCCGAATAAAGATTGAAGTGGAGAACAAAACCGGCGGTTTCGAGAAGGCAGGGCGCATATCAGGTTTGCGTCTCAGCATTATGGCACTATTATTTTAGAAGAAAAATCATTTGATGCCATGAAATTTCAGGAGTCATAGGGACAGTGATTCAGGTAGAATTTTTTTTCAGGCGCAGTTTAATGAGAGTGCCATCATACACAACCCGTCGTCACCCCGAAAATTTCCTCCTCGAGTAGTTAAAATGTGCGTGACAGAGAGTAAGCAAACCATGGCAACCGAGCGATTAGTGAATTCCACGTTTATCATTCGGGTAAATAAAGTGACATTTGCGGCGGAGAAAAGTTATTGACATTGCTTGGTACAAAATAACTTTTATGTGTAGGGGCACTGGGCGTACTAATTCACATGGATTACCGAGAGGACGGCAGTACTAGTTTTCCCGCATGCCTTGTAACCGTTTATTTCTTTTTTCTTCTGCTTCAAGATTCGGGTAAATATGTACGGCTCTAATCATTGTCTTACCTTCTACAAGAGATCCCGTACACGATGCAAATAAAACTGAAGAAGAATGTCACAAATATCCTTAAATTCTCGAATAATTGCTTTTCGAACTCCTCATCGCAAACTGTTTCTAATAACAACTCGATTCATTCAGCACGCCGGTAAAGAAACATTTCGATTTCCAGAAATTAGCCTCTTTTTATTGCCACCTCAACGCAAAATATCGTTACCCGCGGTTGCCTTGTAGAAAACAAATATAGATGTTTTTTAGAAAACTTATGTCTGCTTTCAGTTTTAAATTGTACATTCCTAAGGAGAAAAGCGAAATGACCTTTCGTTAAGAGCAGTAAATGGCTTACGAAAAATGTTCTCCCAGCAGCAGAATAGCCCAGAGAAACGTAAACTTTAACGCTGGATCCTATAATTGCAAGCGGGGGCATTCTGGTACTGTAGACACTGTGAGCCATACTGCTCTAGCTTTTGCAGATTACTGGTGATTGAGCAACCAGCTCGAAAGGCTATGCATGAGGGAATATATGGTGATATTATTGGCTCCTCTAACAAGGGTATAAACACACTTATGCACTACCCATCTTTCACCTTACTTTGTATGTCCTGTATTCTCAACTGTTGAAAACCTGGCTCTTTCGCGGAGGTATAATGCCAGTTTCAGGTTGTTACCTTGACTCTCTCTAGATTATAGATAAGAAATATTTAGATTGCAGCCCGTCTGTTCGCTATGCATCCTTAGCATCCGCAGTAATGCGAATAGTCTGTTGTCTACTTACCCCTTTGTTACTATTGTTTTTCTAAATTCAAAACACTCAGCTCTGGAAGAAATAAATTATACACGAAAACACACGCACTGGTGCGAAATAAAACTGCGTTTTTTGTTAAAAGGGCTAATGTTTTTAATAAGTAAAAAGGCAAAATTCTTAACGTCGAAATTCAGTACGCAAGGATAATTGCGTATTATCCATTTCCTTTTTCTTCCTCGGTACTAATTGAACCAATTCGCCAAAAAATATATTCTGCGGGAACTGTCTTATTCCGTCGATATGTTAAGTAATACATTCATTCGAGCGCAGTTAACTGCTTCACAAATTCGGCATCGCTAAATTCGTGCTATAACATTTCTCTCTGTGCACAGTATTCGAGGTTACAGCGTGATCTACTCGGCTGTTTCTGGTACCATGCTCTTGATGGTTTGCCGAAGCCCATCACAAAATATAGTGTTACTAAGCTAGGCAAGTGGATTTCCTACGCTTTGGTGCACACCTCCTGACGAAAGCCAACTTGTGAATGAAAAATCAAGCTTTGGCTTCACTGTCCTAGTTTGAAGAAAACCTAGAATTCAATATCATAATTTTAATTTATCAGATGAGTGATTTCGAATGTTTACGTGGGTGGGTAGCTGCACGATGGGTAGGCTTGCAGTGTGAGTTTTGTGATTTTGAAATCTCGATTTAGAAGACGTCGCAATTTGACGTAAAGTTCTAGTGAACTGTTAAAATTAGCATTCATGCCACGGAACATTCAAGTAGGTAATTTACCTTTTCTGTGCCGCTGGTGATGGTACTGTCTTTTCAACGCGATTGCGTCAACGGTCCCTTTGAGTGGAGAACCCGGCATACTCACCGTCGCTGATGCGAGCGGAAATGCAGATTGGTCTAAAGGGTAGCAACGTAGAGAAGTGGAGATGTGTAACGAAAAGTGATTAAAAGATTAGAAAAATGGCAACTACAATGTCGAGACATGAATGGAACGTCAATAAAGTTGATATGTAAAGTTGATATATAGAAGAAATGAACTGAATTTTAAAGAATATTGGTGCAATTACTCGTGATTCGAAACCTTGACCCATGGGTGGCCAGTAAGACACGCTAACCCTAAGTTAAGCATTCTTTGATCTCCTATACATTAGATTTGTTAGTGACATGTTCTGTGTGCTTGAAATATGTGCAAGCCATTAGAAAGCGCCAAATCAAAAGAACGCACATCACTACACACCTAAGCCGCGAAAGACTAGTAGGGTTCATCACTAATAGGCAATAATACAACACACCTAAGCAACAATGCACTAAAAAACAGACAAAGCAGAGCACATTGCTACGCTTGAGTGTTACTCCGTTTCGAATACCACTTGGATGTACACTTCTTTTTAAGGGACAATCTTTTTAATGAGGTGGCCTTTCCATATAAAATACATTCGCAATGCTGGCCCATCATACCTGTTTTTCAGAGGCTGTATAGCCTAATAAGAAAAAAATGCCCAATATTTCATCTAAAAATGCGTAATTCATTTATAAAGTGATCTATCACTCAGAACGCCGTGGCAAATAAATTCCTATTCTCAATTAAAAAACTTGCAGCGCTTGCAGAGACGGAGAGAAAGAACTAGACAACACAGGCGCTGCCCAAGTTTTAAGCCTAAACAGTGACTCTTTTACCACCGCAATCGAAGAGCATTGAAAAAGCCTAATTTGCTTTTCCATTAACAAACCTTAGGGCAACGGTAAAACAGCCTTTATTATCTGGCTTCAGAACGTTGAAGGAATGCTGCATTAGGTGACCAACCATCTTCCTCACAGAAATCTTTGATGTTCCTTGCTTACCCCAGGCTAAGACAACTGGGTTGTCTCGTGAGATATACGAGGATGCTGCTGAAGATGACTTCTGACTACATCTGGTGGAGCTGGTTCAGTCAGTTATGCATCAATTTGTTTGCAGTAGATGCGTGCTTCTCGATTGATGTCAGATTTCCGAATTTTGAATACAGTTTTGATTGACCCGCAGAAAGCATGAAACCCCTAAAGATCAGCTTAATGTACCCTGGAAGTATTCGTAGTCCTAAATCGTCGTCTTTGGGGACAACCTCGTCCAAACAGCCATCCTGATTTTTTACTAATATCTGTTGTATGCAGTACACGAAACAATCCTTAAGTGTTTCTCGAGCGTTGCAAAGGGCGAAAATTCACCGCAGACACAAATATGTTCTTTTTTTCTAAAAATATTTCAAAGGGTAATCTTTTGGTGTGCGACTTATAGGAAATCATCTCTGTACACGGAGCAAAAGACTTGTTATGTACTGTTTTCAGTCCATAATATCCCTGTGAATCAAAATAGCAGAGTGGTATATCGGTGGAGGGCAGAGGATACGAATTGAAGTCTTGTACAACAATTTCATCGATGCTGAATACAGGAACAAGAAGAAAAACCAACAGCTAGAAACGAACAGCCAGATGCGCCTCATGCAATAAGCCCCACAAAAGCAGGCGATCTGAAACACAACACGGTACAATGAGGCTAGGTAAACCATGGACTTAATTGACTTGCAAGAATGCTCGCACTATTTCTTATCCATTGTCACGGGAAAACATAAAATGAGGAGTTATCTCTCAGACATACGGGCGGACTAAACAAAGGGCACCAGCGGTTACATGCCGCTGAGGGTTATCACGGCACATAGATTCGAAAGACAAATCCGATATACAAATAGCAAAAACTCCATGAAACGCTGTATATAAAGTATTGTACGGTCAAGTTTACACGGCATACTTAAAGCGGGGCTTAGTATATATATATATATATATATATATATATATATATATATATATATATATATATATATATATATATATGCCGCGTAATATTTCACATAATATAGAAAGAGCTTCATTGTCTGGGTTGGCATGAGGAGGCACTGGCGGTACCCTTTAATGTTATCGCGTGATGCCCTCAAAAAATGGGAGCGTAAGTGCCCACCCCCCAATTTTTTTTAATACTCTGGCTAGAAGTAGTAATAACACTTATCTGTACAATGTCACCTGGGCACATGTTTTACAGCGAGGTTCACTTAATGGTGCACGACCGCTCAGCATGGTACAGGCGACTTGGGAAGAAGTAAACGATCGCGCAAGTTTTTAGCACGTCGGCTTACAGGTCGCCACTATTCCAGCATGTCCTTTCGAAGCTCACTTAACGTCAGTATATTGCCGCGAATCTTTGTACTGTTTGTTTGTAAATTCTTCAAACGTGCCAGCGCATGGCTTTATCGCTTTGTTTGTGGTGCAAGACGCGACCAAATTTATATCGATTGATCGCATCCGGGCGGAGCAGATCGAAGGTTGTTCCAGACTGTTGCAGCAAATTTGGCCACCCTATCACGAAAGTTCTTTATCACCTTTATATTGAGCATGGCCGAGAGCGGCGGGCATTGTGTTCGACGACCGTCAATTACGCTTGTTGTTACGTCGCCGCCGACTGATTCAGTCCATTGTGGGCGCAAGTTAGCCCAACTAAATTTATGCTCACAAGCTATTTTCGCTGTCTTCCTGCTCTCGGGGCCGCATTCACCATTTCGTGACAATATATTGGAAAAAGCGATGTCGTTGAATGCAATTACAAACAAATATATTGAGTAGAAAGAAAGGCGTATGTCCTCTATTTGCACAACAAAAAAATTGGCTTTGGTTTGACCACTGCCCATCCACGAGTAGAATTGCTGAAGCAACGGCTCGGCAATGGCAGCGGCGGCGGCATCACAGGGGGCGCTTTGAATGTCGAAAGTGCGTAGAGGCGCAAGCGTTTTCCGCACCACTTTGCCTGCCTCTGTTGCGCTGGTGACGTCACCACTGGATGACGTCACACATAATCAAGTACACTTAATGATTAATTAAAAATTGCTAATTAATGACTAAATGCTTATTGTAGACTAAATAATAATTAACTGCTAATTAATCACGCTTAAGCTTCGCCTTTAGGAGTGGAACGCGACAGCGTGTTGTAGCGCTGCCAGGGAGTCCACGGAATGCCACCACCCATTCGTTCGGAATGCCACCACGCAACGCTTTTTGAGGAAAGGCAATGGCGCAGTAATTGTCCGTCATCTCGGTGGACACCTGAACCGCACCGTACAGGAAGGGAGGAAGTCGGAGTGAAATAAGAAAGAGAAAGAGGGGCCATAATGGAGAAAATGAAAATTGTATTTGAGGAAAGGAAATTGCGCAGTAACTGTGTCACACTCGCTCCTCGCGCATGCGCATTTGGGACTCTCCGGGGCTTCTCGAAATTTCTCACACTTAGCGTAGTCTTGTTTCCGCAACAAAAATTGCTAGGTTTCTTATTCACCTGTTATGTTTGAATCTCGTGCGCTGGAGATTATTCAGGACAAAAGGGTGAGTGTCGCAACATCTGCGTACCATATGATGTTCGGGAACGAGGAACTTATCAAATTTCGGTATGACCTGTAAGGTTATTCTTGGTTTCGTTTATGGGGTTTGACGTCCCAAAGCGATTCGGGCTATGAAGGACGCCGCAGATAAGCGCTCCGGAAATTTCGAACACCTGGAGTTCTTTAGCTTGCACTCACATCTCACAGTACATGGGTTTATAGAATGTCGCCTTCGTCGAAATTCCAACACCGCGCCCGAGATCGAACCCGCGTCTTTCAGGTCAGCAGCCGAGCGCCATAACTAACGCGACGGCCTCTGTAAGGCTGATGTGAGTCTTGAATGTGTAGCGAGCAGTAGAATCTGGCATCTTGTCCGCGGCAGTAATATTTTGCTTGTATAATTATCTTGCCTGCGTATATGAACATAGACATTGAACAGAATTAAGGATAAAACACTTGAAAAGGGAGTTTCTGATTTATGAGGTTCGACGTCCCAAAGCCACTCAGGGTAAGTGGAACGCCATAATGGAGGGCTCCCGTTAATTTTGACCACGGGGGGTTCTCTAACGTGCACTGGCATCGCAGAATACACGGGCGTCTGGAATATTTCCTCTATCGAAATTCAAAACAGAGTTTAGTGTGAGACCAGTAATGTTCACCAGCTATGAAGGTGCATCATATTAGTTTCATATTAGCTCAGACAAGCAGGCAATCATTCAAATTTCAAGCAAAAAGCCCAGAGCAATTGAGCAATTTAACACTCGACTTTGGAAACAAACGCAATCAGGCGACTATGAAATAAGTTTTCAATATACAGGGGTTGCATAATTTATGTTGGTGTCCCAGGACATGTTTTTATGGACTGCTACAGGGCACTTACTGATTCTACCAGCAGAATTGCTAAGACCAATAATTCCTGATCGCAATGTGGGCGAATCCCTTATCTGTATGAACTTAATGCTCTCATGGCATATAACGATCCTAAGGATGCATACTCGGTTAAAACGGCATATCGTTTCTAAACCTGAGATATAAGCAACTTTTTGTGTCAACCAATGTAATAAGGAAATTTCATGGGTTGCTTCGGATACAAAGAACCTATGCATTCCAGCTCGAATATAACGAACTCTTGTGTTCGGACTCTGGATGTAACGAACTTTTCGTGTTGACCTCGGATATAATGAAGCTGCGTGCCACGTCAGATGTAACGATCTTAATCTTCTGGTGTAACGAGCGTTTGGGTGCTAACGCATTCAGACTATCCACCGATGATGGTCTAACACTTTTTTAAGGAAGGAAAAATAGCCAGATGAACGTGGAGGGCTCCATCCGCATGGCCACAATCGACCGGCCACCCAGTCGGCTAGGCACAGCAGCTCAAGTTGGGAGGTTAGGTCCCAGCGCGCCAGCGCATGCACGCACCATTTATGTGAGGGATCGTGGTGTGGGGTATGTTAAGTGAGGGAGCCCGGGGAATTCCCACGTGGTACAAAATTATGTGGGTGCAGCCTCACACGACAGACAAGTGGGAGTACAAAGGGGTATCGAGCTTGTGAAGGGTGCATAGGGAGCGGAAGTTGTTCGTCTGAAGGCATCGCCAGTGGTGCGCCTGTTCCAAGGTGAGAGTCCTTCGGGCGTGAATAGAACGTACCCCGCAGTAATCATCACATATAAAAGGCCTTGAAAATGACTGTAAAAAAGTAATAAGTACAGCCACAGTGAGGAAACAATGAATGTAAGAAGCGTATATTATGTGATTGCAATATGAATAATTTGTTTAAATGCATCTGGGTAGCTGTACGCATTTACATTCGCGTTCTGCCTTCTGAACAAAAAATGCTGCCTGATAAAACAAACTGTAAATAATGGATGTATATGAACGGATGTCTTGGCGAATGACTAGGAATGTTTAACATTATGAAACTGCTACAGAAAGTTCTATGATCGTACTGTGGCTACGTGAAATTTAAAGCAGGCTTCCTTTTCTCCTTGGGAATAATTGAAACCGCGCCCTCGAGCTTAATCGCAACAGAGAGAGCATTCTGCACGGCAGCTTGGGTAAAGATTGAGCTACCCAAATGTGAACGAATGATATTTATATGCAGCAGAGCTTAATGTGGACACAAAGTCTCATTATACGGTGGATTTTGGGCCTCTTCTCTGAATGCGTCGATAATATAATACGGTGTGTGCCCAACAAAGGACCTTTTGTTGTCACCGTTCATGGATATGAAGCAATCCGATAGAGCCTGTGGACACTGAGTCGGCAGAGCATGACTAATTTTTTCGCTGTGAGCGCAGGTGTACGGTTTTGGCCAGGTTTCTGCCGGGCTTTCGCAAGCATGCGGTGCGGACACGAACCAGCTTGAGTGTATGTTAGCCTTAGAGTGTATGTATTTGGCAAGTTTCATGTTTACCACCGCTGTTACACACCTTAGTGACCCCCTCAGCAGCCTATCACTTAGAATTTGGCGATTCTTGTATCTTCTTTGTTTTTCCTCCCAGTCACGTACTCTGGGATTAGAATTAATAAGGTCTCGTTTCATTCTGGACATGTAAAACAATGATAAACCCGCCCAATGTGTCTTATTGCCAGCAGGCTCTCGGGCGAGAAGTGGCTTGCTATAATTTCAACTCACATCAAAGGCAGAAAAAGCCACCATTTGATTTTGCAATGCACCCTGATTCGAGCTTATTGTGGTAGGTCCAATTATCACAGCTCCTGCTCTTCTGTTTCCCGAAGTAAGCGCTGAGGTTGCGCAAAGTAACACTACGCCTCCTTCCTTCATTGCGTGAGAAAAAAAAGGTGTGGAAGTGCCAGCTCTTGGCAGATCCTGATAGAATAATCACATTTTGTTGACGTGTTCGCGCATAATAATGCAAGAATATCTAAGTAGAATATGGGCGTACTTAAACTCCAGCAGTCAACAGGTGCACCTGGCGTCCACACCGCGCGTAAAATGGTGTCGTGGTTCTTGCTGTGGCAATTGTAGCCCTTGTCTTTTCGCGGTGCTGCCCTCCATTGACGTTAGCGAACTTTTCTTTAGTGCTCATGCAAAGCGATTCCTCTTTTCCATCGCTTTATTTACGTGTCGATGGTTCATTTTTTTTCTGGAGACGTTGAGGGCAATCTTGGCCCTACAAAAAGCAGAAGGCGAAAGTAATGTTCAACAGACTTGCAATGGAACAGCAGTTCGCAGTTGGTAGCCAGGTGCTGGAAGTAGTAAGAGAATATGTCTGCTTAGTGCAGGTAGTGACCTCTGATCCGGATCATGGGAGGAAAATAACTAGAAGAATAAGAATGTGGTAGATCGCATATGGCGGGTTCTCTCAGATCATGACTGGCAGTTTGCCAATATCCCTCAAGATAAAAGTCTACAACAGCCATATCTTGCCGGTACTGAACTATGGGGCAGAAACGTGGAGGCTAACAAAGAGGGTCCAGCTTAATTTAAAGACAACGCAGCGAGCTTTGGAAAGGGGAATGATACGTGCAACGTTAAGAGACCGCAAGCGGGGAGGGTGAGTGAGGGAATAAACGCGGGTGAAAGATATCCTAGTAGAAATCAGGAGGAAGAAATGTGCTTGGGCAGGGCTAGTAATGCGGCTTCTCCGGGGATTTTGCACTCACAACGCCGACGACGACGCCAGATTTGTTGCATATCGGGAGGCTTTCGGTCTCCCGTTAATAATTGCCGCGCCTTGTGCATGATACAAGTGGGTCTGCATAATTAAATAATTCTCACTTGACTGCTTCTGAAAAAAAACAATTGATCCTGCATGCGCTGTGTTTCACATCACTTTCGTGTTTAAAAATTCTTTTTGGAGTTGTTTAGATGAAGTACATCAGGGCGCGGTAGACGAATTTGTCGCATTGGTGTGGCCAGAGCTTGGGGTGGTCAGAGCCATTAAATTACGCTTGAATGAATCTAGTGAACAGCGAACGAAGAATAACTTCTCGTGGGGGGAAGGGGAGGGGGGAAGGGGATTTCTACATAAGTACTTCAGACCATCGAAGAATGCTTTTTACAAAGCGTGAAATCATAGGAGCCAAAGTGGTCGAGTTCCGATCATGCGTCTGAACTGAGTGTTTTCTTGGAGGTACACAGAACAGAATCTCTCCGTGTTTTTCATAATACGAGATAACAGGTGAACTAAGCAGGCATCTTAGTGACAGAAAGCTACATAAAGCAATAAACGACGCACTTATTTTGAACGTTAACTCATTTTTGTACCCATGCTGAATGACTAGTGATGTGACTTCTAGTGTATGTGCCAAGTACCCGTAAAATCCCTTGCGCTCTAGCCATTCGCATTCAATAAAATCTGCCTTGTTTTTGGCTTTGTGCAATTGCTACTTTCTGATTTTTGTGAGATTCAAAGCTGCTTGCGTGTCGAGCTATATAATATCGATAACAAGCATTGACAGAAGGAAAAAACACATGCAGAGGCATTTTTCGTCGTATTCATATAAATGTGAGAAACAGCTCCATATATTGTTCAAAAAAAGCAATCATTCTGAGCGCGCACACAAAATCCACTCCAGTTTTACTGTTAGCCAGCATGAGCAAATGGCAACACTACTGCGGTCAGTGTTTACTTTTGCTACCAGCTATAAAAGATAAGGAAGGATGCGCGTCTTGATTATTGTGGGAATTCATCTAACGTTCAATAATACTCGTAGACTGCACATTAAGTGGTCAAGAACTTAAATGTTAGCAGTTTTTTTACCAGGTTTACGATAATGTGCGCTTTCATGGATAATTATGCAGCACAATAAGGGGTGCTTTTTGTATCCTGCGGACAAATTCAGTTAAAAGTTGTCCAGTCTTCGAACTGCGATTGAATGTAGAAATTTCGGGCTAGAGAGGTTCCTGCGTTCCTTGTTTTCACTTTCTTTTCTTCCCTTATCGAAAGCACTTACGCAAGGCGCAGCACCGTCTACTCCAGCGATTGCACGAACGCCCTGCACATTTGTGCTCGGAGGCATGGCTTCCAATCTGCTGGCAATTAGGATCTCGCAATCGGATACTCGTGAGAGCCAATAGGATTGCTACGACCGATTTCTTGACTCGAGGCAGGCTGAAAGTAGCCGAGTCGTGGGTAGTGGGGGGAAATGAGACCAGCATCGAATGAACGCGCGTTGCGGAGTATAGTAAAGAATATCGATAGTACCTTAAGTACGAAAGAAGTAATTTTACACATCGTGTTGGGTCACACGTTCCGCCACGGGCAGCTTCTGTAGTGTGAGTGGAGTCTTCACTCAGTAATGGCTGGCGGGCGCAATCAAACAGTGAGCTATAATTTAAACGCCCCGTTCACGAGAAGGACAAAAATCGTAGGTATTACTAGTTCAACGCTCAACTTCCGGCCGCTATCAACTAATACAGACAAGCCTCTTTTTCGTGGTATTTTACATGGCTGCTCTAAACTTCTCCTAAATAATTTCACCTAAGGTCAGAAACTTTTTATTAGCGATGAGGTCATTATAGAAGTCAGGGCACATTTTTGGTGACAGTTATTTTTCCCCCGCTCATACTTTTGTGCTTATAGGATGGGTGATTGCGGGGAGAGAAGTCATGACTACAACGTGGAATACGAATGCCAGCCAGAAGTGTCGTTTCGTAAAATAAGGAAAAGGGAGAGTCCTGTGAACGGTTATTAAATGAACGCAACCATATGTGTCCACATTAAACCTACATCAACGCGAGCAGGTAGCTGCAAAAAGAAAGGAAACATTCAGTTTGAACACTACAAGAAGTGTTTCTGCGCTGACCGTCGACCACTAGCAGTTAGGTGTGATATAATCTAATTAAGGTCGCTTATAGACTCTAACACAACCAACGGTCCAATGTAATGTGACAACGGTCTCTGACACAGACAATGCTTGTGTAGAGGTATCCACAGCCACACAATGTCACCAGGAACATACGAAACTTCTTGGTGTCGGACGTCGCAGCGGTTCTCAGAACGTTCTTGCGCAGATAAAATTCGAACGCGGGCAAGCTGGCCAGCTTCTTCAGCTCTGCAGAGTGTGGTCGCAAGAGAAGATTCATCGTGGATGAAAAATGGTAGTATGATGTCAAGGCGACAGCGAGGCGAGCGAGCATATTGCAGTTAGAAGGGGCTGTAGCCAGTTGTCTCATGTTGCGCTCTGTTGTATGTATGAGTAATGAACGGGAGGACGCCATCGCAGTCCTTATGATCTGCAGCGACGTACATAGCAAGCATGGTGGTGAGCTTCCGATTACTGCGTTCGACCACACCATTCGTTTGGGGATGATATGGCGTGGACAGGCGAAAACTGCAAGTGCTGAGGCGGAGAAGTTCTTCGATAACGTCCGCTGTGACGGCGTCCACGTTCACTAATGAGAACTGCAGGAGGGCCGTCCCGAAGAATGACGAATCGAAGTAAGAAATTAGATACTTCGAACGCTATTGCGGCTGGTATCCCGGCTCTCTCACAATAACGGGTTAAATAGTCTACGAAGACAAAAATCCATCGATTTCCTTTAGAGGACCCTGGGAAAGGTCCAAGAAGTTAAATGCCAACTTGCTCAAACGGGGCTGTTGGAAGTGTGATTGGCCACAGTTTTCCCGGTGGACTTGAAGTCGGCAGCTGAAAGCGCTTGAATTGCCCACAGCTGGCTGCATAATGCAGGATGGTTGAACACATGTTAGGCCAGTAAAATCATTCTTTCGTGCGGTACCGTGTTCGGGCCACTCCCAAGTGCCGAGACGTGGCGCCATCGTGCATCATTTCAAGAACTGTGATGCGTAGGCTTTCTGGCACGACAAGAAACATGCTGCTTCTCCAGAAGCGAAATTCTTCTTATAAAGCAATCCCTCACGAATGCAAAAGTATTCTTGACAGAATCTTGGCAAGCATAAAAATAATCAGGAATGCACTTTGTTTTCCTAAAGTACGGTGAGACGAAAGCCTTAAGCGCGGTGTTGCTGCTTGTATCACAGAAGCGTGGTTAGGATGTTAGGCTTCGCCTCTAAGAGTGAAACGCGACAGCGTCTTGCAACGCTGCCAGGGAGTCCATAGAACGCCATCGCCCGTTCGGTTCTACGCCTTGCTCGTCGGTAAATTGGTTTTTGAGGAAAGGCAATGCATCTGTCTCGCATATATCGGTGGACACCTGAACCATCCTCTACTCAACTTCCTACTTGCACCTGCGCAAACACGATGATGACCAACTGGAGGTCATCCTGCGGAAAGTCATCAAGCGGGCTCTCGATCTCCCGGTCGCCACGTCCAACCAGAGGCTTCTGACCTTGGGCGTGGTCAACACATTCCGGGAGCTTCGAGAAGCCCACTTAGTCAACCAATACACGCGTCTTGCACAGACACACGGCTACAGATCAAACATGACTACCACATTGAGGAAAGGGAGAGAGTGCCAGACCCTGGAGACGCGCCCTCCGGGTCCGACCCCTTCCCCGCAACATGTCCAGAGAAGACCATAGCGGTCGTCGCCAGGAGCGCGCGGAAGCGTTGGCGCGATATTATGGTAACCAAGAACACGTGTATTACGTTGACGTTGCCGGACCACACCACGGGGGGTGGTACACGGCCGCAGTCGTACACAACACAAACACAGTTAACGGGCTCACTTTCAAAGCCTACAGCGCAACACACGCGGAGGAGATTGCCATTGCTCTGGCTCTCACGAATCCTAAGTCAAAACACATCATCACCGACTCGTGAGGGGCCTGTCGGAACTACGAGTTGGGCTGGGCTCCCCCGCTTGCCTGGCGCATACTGGAATATAGCTGTCGATGGGAAGATCCAACTCCACGCAACCTGATTTGGGCCCCCGGTCAGCAGGAACTCTAGGGAAAAGAACAGGCCGATCAGGCCGCCCGCGCACTCTCTCCCCGGGCTATCTCCCTGTCCTTGGAAGGATACTCCCAGTCAGACAATCTGGCCCTTACATTCAAACAAATCACTGATTACTACAAGGAGGAGCACCGGCGCTACCGGCCCCTTGCAAGGGTTCTTCGGAGAGGTGGCTGACACCTTCCACATGGTTTGGGCGTGTCAATCAAACCAATCCATCTCCCTCAACCCCTACCCCACCAGAGAGGACTGGGAGGCGGCCCTGCTCGGCTGTCAAGACCTAGAGAGCCAAACGGCTTTGGTTCAACGGCCGCGGGCGGCGTTGCTTGCCAATGGGGCACCTGAATAGGGGCTCCACCTAGTATTGTAAGGGGAAAGGGCCAATAGGGTCCTACCCCAATCACCTTTTTGTAAATATTTAATTGCCCATAAATGTTTTTCCCCACCACCACCGCCATCACTGGAAGGGAGGAAGATGGCAGTGAACAAAGACACCGTATTCACCAGACGCACCTTTGTTCATTTTAAACCTTCGAGCTGGCATGGCGGAGTGGTTAGCATGCTCGTCTCGCACTCCAGAGACCGGGGTTCGATTCCCGAACTCGACCAATTTGCTACTCGGATTTATTTATTTATCTGGCCCGAATGAAAGGGTTAATTAGGCTAATTCGTTATTTAACTAATTCACTAAACTCAGTCCCACTTACTTGTAGCATCATTATACCATCCCTTTAATTGGTTGCATGGTCACTAGCCAAAATACAATTGGCCCCGTTTGAAATTCGCGCACTGTGACGTCACGTCCATTTTGACCAATTGAAAAGCGTGACATTTCTGTCGACAACTGCTGCTTACAACGATGAGGCATTAAAGGCTACCGCCTTAACAAAGAGGTTTACATTTTGTCTTTGCGTTGCTCAGTTCGGAAAACTTGAAGATCGGGGAAGGCTTGTGAAAGTGAAGCCAAGTATTCATCAAAGTTGTCTGCGTCGTCATCAGTCGTCTGAAGCGGCACCCGCGAAAACCAGTCAGCATCTGAGTGTTTACGGCCACTTTTATGCACCACAATAAAATTAAATTCTTGTAGGCGCAAAGCCCATCAAGCGAGCCGTACCAGGGGTCACGAAGACTCACTAGCCAGCAAAGGAAATGGTGGTCGGTCACGACGGTGAAAGCATTTCCGTACAGATATTAGCGGGAGTGCTGTACAGCGAAAACAAAGGCGAGACAATTTTGCGCAGTAACCGCAATTACTCAACGAGCTGCTGGCACATGCTACCACGTGCTGATCGTGGCCATGGCGCTGTATAAGTACAGCGCCGATACCAATACCACTTGCATCAGTGTGTACTTCAATTGGTGCTGATGGGCAGAAGTGGCTTAGGATGGGGCCCGAGGTGAAAAGAAATTTAAGATGATGGAAAACTGCGTAACATTCGCTGGTCCAACTGAACAGTGCATCTTTATGCAGCAAACACCTAAGTGGGTAAGCGATATCCGCAAACTTGCTATAAAGCGTCAAAAGTACGAGCAGAGCCCTAAAAACTCTGCAGCTCTTACAGTGATTGGGGCACCGTAAAACTTTGGACAGCCTCATTTTCTTTGGATCTGGTCGAACACCTTCTTTATCAACTAAATGACCATGATCAATTGTTTCACATTTCCCAAAATGACATGTCTTGGAAACCAGCTCGTTCCATGGAATAAAGCATGATATCCAGACGGATGTTATGCTCACTAAATGTTCTGCCAATAATTGCAACGTCGTCCAAATAACATAAACCAATTTGCCACTTTAGTCCACGCAGGATTGTATCCATGAACCGCTAGAATGTTGCAGGCGCATTACATAAGCCAAAATGCATAAAGTTAAACTCAAAAATTCCGTCTGGCGTTATGAATGCCGTTTTTTTTCTTTATCTGCAGTGGGCATGAGGATTTCGCAGTAGCCTGATCTCAAATCAATAGAACAAAAGTATGAAGCGGAGGAGAGACAATCAATTGCGTCATCTATACGTGGAAGCGTGTAGACGTCCTTCTTCGTGGACGCATTTAAACGATGGTAGTCAACACAGAACCTCCTTGTGCCACTTTTTTTCCTAACAAGGATAACTAGAGCTGCCCAAGGACTGGAAGATTCTCGAATTATGCCTGGCTTTAGCATCTCTTGAACTCGGTCATCTATTAACTTACGTTCAATGGCTGAGACTCGATAGGGCTTCTGGCGTATAGGAGGTGCGGAGCCGGTGTTGATCGTATGATGACTACGACTGGTAGGCAGCAGTGTTGAATCGTCCTTGGCAAAGTCGAACACGAAGACGTGCTTCAGTAGTAGTTCCACTAGAATGCGACACTCGGTTGTGGGAACAGACTAATCATAGACTTAACTTGAGTCTCCTTGTTTCTTTTCTTGTGCTGCTCACTGGCAGAGCTGGTTAACGCCGCGACGGAACCTGACACGCCTTCCTCGAAACGCGGGAGTTTGAGGCCCCGGGGCAACTTAGCTGGCTGTTCAGAGTGGTTGACTGTCCACAGTTCGGTACTGCCTCTGACCACGGGAACGACGGAATGAGCCACGAGGATTGTCCGCTTAGAGCAGGCGAGCATAGTAGGCTCTACTACAGCTTCAAAAGATGGTCGAAATTTCCGGAGCCCTTCACTACGGCGTCTCTCATAGCCTGAGTCGCTTTGGGATGTTAAGCCTCACAAACCAAACCAAACCAAACGAAACGATTCGCGCTGATTTTGAAGAGTAAACCCGCACGAATGCTGCAGCTAAAGCAGGTACAATAGTGTCTTCTTCCACCGCAAATGCTCCAAAATGCGGAGTACAGCTATCCACAAGAGCTGAAAGTAGTGAAGAATTAAAAGCAATCTCTTCCGTACGACAGTCTAAAGTTGCACCACACTCTTACAGAAAATCAGTCCCAAGAATCACATCATGCGTTGACCGAGGCAGCACTGCGAATTCTGTTCTAAACGTTAGACCACCAATAACAACATCCGAAGCACAAGCACCAAGTGGAACCAAAGGTTCACCATCGACACCACGGAATTACGCTGCACGCTCACCATTAAACATTACTTTTGTACTTAAACGGTTCTTAAACCTCAAACTCATAGCAGATATGGTAGTTCCAGTGTCTACAAGAGCCATTGTTTTCACACCATCAATAAACACTTCCAGTTTGTTCTTCAACATAAACACGGACAGAGGTATAATGGACGTCATCGACTCGCCGGCGGCCTCACCTTCATCGGCCGCACCTCCTAGTTTCCCGGAGGCAGAGAGGAAGCACGACGTCGAGGAGAAGGTGTTCGCCGTTGGCGCTCAGGTGATGGCGTCACACTGCTATCAGATGCAGGTGATGAACTCGGAAAATTTGTCGTATGGTACGTGTCCCATGCGATCATATTCGGGGAACGCTGCTGTTCGATGTGCAATTATCTGTGAGTATTCGCCGGGAGTAAGTAGTCTTGAGCAGTCGGGAAACGGCGGCGGCAATATCTCGCGATATGCCCTGCAATGCCACACCGGTAGCACAAAGGTTGAGAGCGCCAGCGACCGCCATAAGAGTCCTGGCGAACAAAGTCGCGACGTTGGTCGTAGCCAGGCTCTCGCTGCGGACGAACCGCGTCTTCAGGGTAGGTGGGCCTCCTTTCCGGCGGCTGGTGGCCATTACGTTGGGCAATGTTGTTCCGATCGTCCATAAGAAACGCGCCGCTAGGATGAGCCCACGGAGTCGACAGGGCGGCAACATCTGCCTGCGGTGTAGAACTGTGCCGCAGATATTCTGTACGGCAGAAGGTGTCCCTGGATCTGGACAATTCCTCGCGAAAAATCTCTCGTATCATATGAGCCATATAATTTGGAGGACAGGCTTCAAGACTGGCTATAGAGGTGACATTGGCCAGTCTTCCGAATTTGGGAGTGTATCGATGCAGCTTTAGAGCTTCAAATGTTCTACAATTTTTTATAACGACAGCGGTGGTGTTCAGGCTTTTTTTGCTTATCAGCAAATTATAAACGTCTTCCGCAATATTTTTTTATAAGGTGACCGACTTTGTCTTCTTCAAGCATACTGGAATTCAATAGATTGCATAGTTTTAAGATTATTTCAATGTATGCAGTTCAAGTTTCTCCGGGTATTTGCGCGCGGTGAAGAAATGTCTGTTCCGCACGCTCCTTCACTGCCGACTCGTCCCCAAAATATTTATTGATCTCGCTTGTAAAGGTAGCCCATGAACTTAGTGAATCCTCATGATTGTCAAACCAGTCGAAGGCAGTAGCAGCAAGGAAGAACACCACGTTAGCCAGTTTTGTAGCAGCGTTCCTGCGATTATATTTTCTCACCCTTTCGTAGTGTTTCAGCCACTCGTCAACGTCCTTCTCATGTTTTCCAAACAATGTGCGCGGCTCTCGATAATACGGCCAGTTGTTCGCTCTGGATGGTCCAGGTTGCTCGGTATTGTCGTCTCCAGGCATGTTCGATGGCAACAGTGGGAAGCCTACGAGCCTACGGCTCTTTTGATAGATGGAACGCTCCGTGGTCGAACCCCAGCACCTCCACCAAAACTACTACTTGCTTATCACGCACGGTGGTTTATTTACAGAGGGCATCAATAGAAGCAGGACGGCGACGAAGCCTACAAGCGTCCTATAGATCTTTCTCTTCCTTTTCCGCTACCGGTCAGTCCCACCGTTGATCTCGTGCTTCTTCCGTCGATGTTCTGTAAAAGCGCGTTATAATATTCGAAGGTGTACAAACAGAGCCACCAGATTTACTCACTCTTCGTACTCATATGATGTTAGCATATCATCACTAAAATTAGAATCAGGCTTATGTAACCTTCCCGCTTGCGGTCGCACTGCTAGTCTTGTCTTGTTTCACAAGTTTTTTATTCACCGCTCAGACAAGAACCCTATATCTGCTCACCCTCGCCACGCCGATCCCATCGCATCGGTCATCCTCTCCTTGTTCTGCGCTCACGAGCTTGTCCTTGTCTTGACCAACTCATTTTTTTCGAGTAGCAGCTGACTGGAATGGCCTTCCCCAAAATATCGCTGCCATAACTTACTCATCAACGTTTATGGCTGCTGTCAACACTCTTGCAACATGCAATTCCCGCCCCTTATATAATCATCACATCCACTAGGCGTCTTTAAGCAAAATAAAGTAATAGGATGTGATGTGAGAAAATATGAGAAAATAAAGTGTCTCAGAACTGTCACGTTGCAGAACAGGACCTACTGTGAGAACGAAGTAGGTTTCATCTCGATGGAGAGAGCTTTCATGGCACCACTTGACCGATCTCGTCTCAAAGAAAAAAGCTGAATACCAGTCATCTCGGCAGAATTGGCTGTCATGCTTAGTTTGGCAACTGATAATAAACTGCGGGGCGTCTCCAAACAAAACTTTTTTATTCAAATATCTTGTCATTTCGGTGCCTGCTCTGCTCTTCTTTAGTGTTGGCAGGGGGCTGCTGCCTTCCGTCATTAAGCAGAAGGTTGGATAAAGGAGTGCGAGCTACTCGGTGGTCACTTTTTTCAGGCTATGGGTGATACTTTCGCTGCCTCCTCGGGTATAAGCAACAGTTAAGCATTAAGAGCATTGCGTTTAGGGCCCCATTCATCGGAAAATTCGGTGTCGCTTTCATCATCGTCTTTGTTGGCGGTGATGACGTACGCGGGAAACCTACAGAGAAGATGGGGTCTATTGTAACTTAAGTCACGTGACCTTCTGATGTCATCACAACCTGCTCATCGGATAGTAAGCAAACTGCCCGCCATTGCAGGTGGCAGTTAAACTAAAGATTGATGCCGTGAATTTGTACGGGAAGAGCACCCTGGTTCTGAAATGGCCAACCGGTGGCTGTGTTTGGAACATATCCGCCGGAGCAGTGGCGCATCGCTTAACCGCTGCACCACTGCATTACGTATGCTAGAGGACTGCCTGCGATCCATTAATGCACAGTAGAGAATCATCTTTCCACTAATGGGCATGCAGGCATACTCACCTCGCACACAAATGCATACTCAAAAAAACAAGAAAAACTAATGCGCGATGACTGGAGAGAAGTTCTCGCAGGACACAACAACCAACTTATTTTTATGCATATCGTTTAAGTATTTAACGAGAAAATGGTAGGGTATTAAAGCAGTTAAACTGAGTAGAAGCGCAAAACACTGTGTTTAGAGTTCTTGGCTCGCGGTTTTGTTTTGTTGGGTTATCGGCACGTCTGTCCACTGGATTAGACTCCGGTGAAGGTCTGATCGAGGTTAAGCTAATCTGGTGCGCTCGTGCCGTAGATGGCACTGGATGAGGACGATGATGGGGGATGCAGATTGGTAGCGTGTGTTGCAGTTTGACACGACGTGTCATCGGCTGCGTCGAGAGCGGCGTACACGATTTCTCTGGAATGATTGTACACCTAAAAGAAAGTATGCCCAGACCGAGTACGAACCGAAGTGGTACTAACTCTTTGTGCTGTGTTGTTCATTGGCTTTTTTCTAGTTATTTGTTGCTTAGATGTGTCGTTACGCTGCATTAGCTATGTGCCCCGATTTGACTTTTTTCTCATGCTTCGTCGCTTATGTGAGTTGAGGCGCCACAGTCTTCATAATGTTTGTAGAAATTTCATGTAAATAAAATACCGCATCGTTGTAATTTTTTCAATTTTCAAAAAAAATAAGCGTTGAAAACGTAGTGCTCACGAGCAGTGGCCAGCGATGCTGATCTGCTCGCGCAGCCACCGGTTCGACTCCCAATCGAGGCGAATTTTATTATTTCGTTATTTATTCATTCCAGGTGAAAGATTCGGCGGTGAATCGGATTTTGCAGCTTCGGTCATGAAGTAGAGCTTTCACTCCAAAGTCATTTTCTTCTACATTACGACCACCAAAACTACTCTACCCTTGCTTTTTCTTCAAAACTCTTCGGTTTTTACTTCCCACGAAGAAACCCATCTTTCAAAGGAACTCCCATATTTAAAAGTCTTATAGACCTTTGAAACATCAAACGACACTCAAATTTTTTTTTGCTTGTAATGGTCTGGGATGCTTATCCGCCGTAAAAGCAACACATCAAGTATTTATACTAAGCCTGAGTCCTGATCCACCGAGGCTGTTATTTGCCAAGCGCATTAATTCACAGTTTTGGTACCCTTTTCCTGAATTTCTTAAAATGCATCCTCATATTTGGTCCCTCGATTTTTTTTGTACTTTTTCTACTTATACTCACATGGATCATTTTTGCATCATCTTTCACTTTTTCCCTCTGTACAACCCTATGCAGCGGACCCTAAGTTTGGTTTATGTGGGTTTAGTGTCCTAAAGCAGGTTATGAGTGAGCCGTATTTAAGGACTCCGGAAATTTCGTCCACCTGGGTTTGTTAACCTGCAATGACATCGCACAGTACACAGGTCTCTAGAATTTGCCCTCTACTAGAATTTGCCCTCTAGAATTTGCCGCAGCCTGCATCGAACTCGCGACCTTCGGGTCAGAAGCCAACAGCCATAACGACTTTGCCACCGCGGCAGCTAAAGGGTATCCATGACGACCGTCTAGGTTTAGCACTAAATGGGGTAACTGTAACTCTATGTCCAGTCGAGGGAGGGCATAGCATCTATGTAACTATCGAAGCAAACAATGTTTTCGACTATTGTAATGCTGCTGCCGTCCTACTCATCGACAGCGCTGAATTCAGTAGGGTGTTTTTTTTTTTCGCATGGTTCCACTTTAGTTGGATTCAGCAACTCAGACTAACTAACATGCTTCGTGCTGGCACCTGCAAGATCCTATAATTTAGGCTGTAGAGACCGCTCCGGTGATGGTTTTTTCATAATCGAATTGAATTTTAATGCATCGTATAAGACGTTCACGTAGGGCATGCCCTATCGGCGCACACCGGGTTCACCAGGGTCCCGCTCGTTAATCAACCCCGAAACAATCTGGCCCATGGGTCCGTATCTTGGCAGCTCCCCTAACTCTCTCTGGCTTCCTCGGTCACCATATGTCGCACCTTATTTTCTCCAATATGAAGCCGTTCTCCTTAATTTCTGCGGGTAGATGCCATTTTGAGTCATTGGTTGGCGACAGCTGAAACGCGGATTTCGACATATGCCGACGCTCCTTCCAAGTCCCGCTCTCCCCAAGGCTTGGCACCAGGGGGACGACGAACAAGCAATGAGAGGGCGTGTCATTTCGCATTGCCTCTTGCTTAGACGCCGAGGTTCGTCCTGCTTCCCGGAGCTTGGTGACCACGCTGGTATTAGATTTCTGGCATCGCGCATTCTGTCGAGGCAACCAAGGAACGGCGGAGGCCGTGTTGCCCGCGTTTCTACTAACCGGGAAGAATCGGAGTAGGCGTTAAGATTAATCACAGCAAGCCGATCACTATGTGCGATTTTTTCTGTATTTCCCCGGGCGTTGCTTGGTAACAGGACGACTGCGCAATCTGATGATGAAGTGGCGTTCATAATGCTCGCACAGACTACAGTTCCAGAGTGCTTTTTCTATTCAGATTGAGAACACAGATAAGCTTAATTCCACTAAATGACATTAGTTTCTCTTTCCTGTTCAGTGAGTGAATGCGCGAATGCGAGATAACTAACGCTTTGTTTCAGAAAGGCAGTAGACAGTGCCTAATTGACTACAAGATTTGAAGGGATCGGTCTCGTGATAGCTATAGACTTTATACTCTGCTCTTTTCAGTTACGATGTCTGCCACTTCCCTTTCCAGTAATTCGATAAGACTGAACCTTTCATTCTCTTCAGGCCATGATACGACACTGAATTGGTGCAGTATGCACCGGCCGCTTCGGATCAATATAGTTTTCATGTTACACTGGGCCGTACCCACCTTGTATATTTCCTTATCATTCCATAGATGAAAGCAGTTTTTGAACATTCCTTACTTGATAGAAGTGCAAAGTGCGTCTTCCGGGGAAGAGCGGCATTGCTTTTCCCGAGACAGGAAAGTATTTTTCTTTGTGTGCGTCAGCAATGGTGCCGGCAAATCATTCACGAAGGTCAAAGTCGAAGACACCTCGAGGCACAGATTGCAATCACACTGGCTTCGTGTTACACCTTGAAATTGGTAGGACGAGTGCGAGGGTTGGAGGAAGATACCGGGGTTTCCTGATACGAGTGTTGGTCGAACAACAAACTTTGAAATGGAATTGATACTTTTCGTTAATAAGGGTGCTTTAAAGGATTCTTTAATTCTTAAAGTTAATATTATGTCTCCTTTTCAATTCGGTTTTAGACGTGGTCATTCAACGGAAAGTGTCCTCTTATATTTTTCTGACTGGATCAAAACACAACTTGACAGCGGTATGATAGCCGGCGCTGTCTTCATAGACTATACCAAAGCCTTCGATAATATTAATCATTGCATTCTTTTTTCTAAACCCGAAAGCTATGGTATTACAGGCCCGGCGTTGACCCTGATCAAAAGTTATTTATCCGACAGGTACCAGAGCGTGTGTATTGAAGGTATATTGTCATCTCATAGACTAATTAATAAAGGAGTGCCCCAAGGTTCAATTCTAGGTCCCCTCCTTTTTCTAACCTATATTAATGACCTTCAGACTTACTTAAATACAACCTAATGTCTCTTGCACGCTGACGACACAACTATCATGGCTACTGGTAACACGACTTCTGAATTAACCACAAATCTTGAGTCGTTGCTGCTATCCTTATTAAAGAACTGGAGTCACGTAACTGTATTAAAATTAATCCGTCTAAAACCAGTTTTGTGGTATTTCACGCCCCTCAAAGAAAAATTACTCCACATTTATCAATATCTATCAATAATGTTTCCATACCTCAAACACATTCTGCTACATTTCTAGGCGTGATTGTTGATTCGAACCTAAAGTTTAATCATCATGTCGCCTGCGCTGTTAATAAAATTCGTTTCGGAATAAGGGCTCTTACCAGAACGAGGCCGTTCTTTAGCTTACATACGTTGCTTTCAATCCATTACGCATTCATACACTCCCATATTAGTTACTGTATCACTTCATGCGGTAGCACATACAGAATTCATCTTTCTATACTCATTTCATTTCAAAAACTAGCACTTAGATTCATCAATTTCTCTTCTGTTACCCAGCCGTCTGCACTTTTGGCCGCCGCGGTGGCTCAGTGGTTATGGTGCTCGGCTGCTGACCCAAAAGACGCGGGTTCGATCCCGGCCGCGGCGGCTGGAATTTCTTTGGAGGAGAAATTCTAGAGGCCCGTGTACTGTGCGATGTCAGTGCACGTTAAAAAACCCCAGGTGGTCGAAATTTCCTGAGCCCTCCACTACGGCGTCTCTCATAGCCTTAGTCGCTTTGGGACGTTAAACCCCATAAACCAACCTTTGTTCCATTCACTACATGTCCTGCCCCTTGAACATCTACACAAATTTCAGGTCCTGGTTTTTCTTTTCAAAGTCATCAATAAGTATGCATGTGTTAATTTCGTCCCTGAAAATGTAATTACTAATAATAACGTCACGCGTTTTGCTTTGTCGAACAATTTATTGTCGCCAAAAGTACGGACTAATTATGGAAAGCAAACTACATCGTTCTTTGCCATCTCCACTTGGAATAGTTTGCTCCCGTCCCTGAAATTGCGCCGCCGCGGTGGCTCAGTGGCTATGGTGCTCGGCTGCTGACCCAAAAGACGCGGATTCGATCCCGGCCGCGGCGGCTAGAATTTCTTTGGAGGAGAAATTCTAGAGGCCCGTGTACTGCGCGGTGTCAGTGCACGTTAAAGAACCCCAGGTGGTCGAAATTTCCGGAGCCCTTCACTACGGCGTCTCTCATAGCCTTAGTCGCCTTGGGACGTTGAACCCCACTAAACCAACCAACCCTTCCCTGAAATCCCTAACGTCATTGTACAAATTAAAAAAAAATGTTAAAACACAACTTGTTTGAATCCTTGGATGTTTAATAACGTTGTTGTGTTTGCAATCACTATGTAACATTCATTTGCTGTACACGTCTTTCCTTTTTGTCTGTTTATTTGCCTTTCTTTTTATTTTTTTACCTCGGATTGTTGTGCATGCGCCGGTTTATGTACTCTGTTTATGTAGCCATAGGAGGCCCTATTTGCAGTTTCGATTTTTGGGCCTCCAGATGTATACACACCCCATAACTATGCAATGTAACTATGAAATAAACTTGGTTTGATTTTAAAAAAAATCAGAAACATACCGCATTCATGTTTTTTTTTTGTTTTCGGCTAAAACGACACATTAGCATGCATCTGTGAAATATCGGATTGTTATCCTATATTTGCCCCGCCTAAATCAAATGTTTGTCTTAATGTGTCAGCAGCTACTTTCGCGTAGCAACTTTAAACCGACCTAATTTTTCAGGATCTTAAGTGGTTTAAAATTTTAATATCTTTTCTATCCTATTGCCGCTGGTTTAGTGCCCCAGTTTGAATAGGACCCTGCTTTTTGTTCTACGTCGCCGAAGAGAAAAAAATAGGGCATTAGGCTCTAATGTAAACACAGATTCTCGTGCTTAAAAGATTTAGAAATAAATGCTTTTGCGTCAGAGTCATATGTCCCAAATATAAATATCTTCTGACTACTGTATCGATGCTCGTTATCGTTTGAACATTTACTCAGCGCATAAATTCTAAGTTTTCGAGATTCTGTTCCCTCTTGTCCACATCACTTACGCTCTAGGTTGGCCACAACTAAAGAAACAGAAAACCTTTCGGGCAGGGGTTCTGGTACTTTGACAATAACAGACAACTTTGTTTCTTTCTGTGCAGATATTCTGCGCCTAAAACCAATTCCCCTAATAAAACAACTAACCTGCAAAGCTGTCCAAACAACTAAAGCATTGGACATGCTTCCCCCATTTCGCAATGCGACTGCTATCCGCACAGCTAGTGCCGTGTTTGACTGACAGGGATACGTCAGTGCCATTGAGGCCTGAAGTCTAGCTTCTCACAGTTCGAGTCGAAGCATCCGTCTCGATAGTTTGCTGTAAGGAGACAAAGTCCGGAATGCGGAAAACGACGCGGTGAAGCATCCGCACAGCGACGCATTTTTAGTGGATGTGGCTGCAGAAATTATGGCTGGACTCTCGCAAGCACCTTCAAGTTCCAACATGGCATATTTCACGAATAGACCTGGTAGCAATTAGTTAATGTTCAAAATGAATTAATCGATCTCACAAAGTGGTCTCATGGAGCATTTGTAACCACTCTCCTTCCAGAAGTGCTGCGACGTAAATCAGAAACTAGGTGACGGTTTTGGCATTCTCAGTAATGCAAATCCTGACAAGAAAAAGACAAATGATTAAGCAAAAAATTATTTTTCTCTATAGCGGCTGGCATGCAGTATTGCAAGGACCATGCAGTGTTATTCTTTAACCTCCTGCTTGTGTAATCAAATAATAGGGTTGCTGAAAACCGTCTCACGTCGAGAACCAAAAAAATCTCTGCCTCTCCCGTAACCGAGAGTAGAGTAAGCATGAAATGTTTACAGGCCTAATGTCATCTCGGTGGACACCCGAACCGCACCGTACAGGAAGGGAGGAACGCCACCACCCGTTCAGCGCGATGCCTTGCCATTTGGTTTTTTGAGGAAAGGAAATGGCGCAGTAATTCTCTGCCATCTCGGTGGACACCCGAACCGCACCGTAAAGCAAGGGAGGAACGCCACCACCCGTTCGGCGCGATACCTTGCCCTTTGAACGCAGCGCTTCTCCCCCGGGCCCCTGTGCACCTGCGCAGCTTTGCTTCGATGCGCGAAGCCCCTAAAAGATCACGTACGACAACGAAGTGTACGTGGCATTTATGTGCTTTTTGCAGGCGTTATTAGAAATCGGAAATTATAATTCCGTGCATTATCAAACGCACAGCGCGACTGATATCTTGATAAACATTGAGAAGGCACTGGCAGCAGTTATTTTTTGTGACTCGTTTGGAGACCAACCGTTGCTTGCATGCCGGTCGCGTAGGAGGGCTTAGAGAGTCTCGTTAAATCTCGTTAAGTCTCGTACGGTGCCCGGATGTTCTCGTTTCAGAGCCCGGATGACTGGAATTCAGTGCCCGGATGACTCGATTTCAGTGCCCGGATGACTCGATTTCAGTGCCCGGATGACTCGATTTCAGTGCCCGGATGACTCCATTTCAGTGCCCGGATGACTCGATTTCAGTGCCCGGATGACTCGATTTCAGTGCCCGGATGACTCGATTTCAGTGCCCGGATGAGTGGATTTCAGTGCCCGGATGAGTGGATTTCAGTGCCCGGATGATGGCTCTCGGTCTCGGCGTGACGTCACCACACTGCCGACAACGGGGGCTAAAAGCATTTCATGCTTAAAAAATTCACACTGCTTACATCACGGCTGTAAGCGTAAAATCTTAGGTCAAATGTGAAAGATAAGCAGGCGCTACTTCTGCTGACTGCTGAGTGTGTCATTTTGTATGTTTGTTTTTTCGTTTAACATTATGACCTCCGTTAGACTAGGAGCCAGCTACGCCCAGAGGTTCCAAAGATTACCTCGTACAGTTCACACAGCAAACACGACTGTATTTGCTTATCGGATATTTTATACAGACCCGTGGAGACAAAAATAGGTTTTAGGCATCATGTGTCAGGGCAAGATGCCTAGCGCAATTAAATTCAGATATAAATAAGGCGACAATACACAAACACAGCGCGAGGGACTGGCAGTTTAGCGCGTCACGTGTAGTGTTGTTTCATTTATTTGATCGCTTTGAATACGCTACCTCAACGCACCGCCATTTCTTGGAGATCCATAGACGTGTTCTTTCAAATTTGATTTCACAGCTTCTGGAGATCGCGTACGATGGATAAACTTGGCGAACCAGTCGTTTGTGCAAAAAAAAGCAGCTTCAGCCGAATGATCGTAGAACTAAAAGCAGACTGATTACCATTGGCACTCATTCTTAGCGCTGTGTTCTTCATAGCCGTTTTTCTAGTGCTTTCTTGCTTAGGTGTGTCGTATTATCATATAGTAGTTATCTGCTCTGCATTGCCTCTATTCTCCTGCTTTGATGCTTAGGCCCGTCTTGTTGATTTGGCACTGTTTTCTTAGTGCTTGCGCATGCTTCGTATAGATAAAACATTGCATCGCTGTAATAAATACCATATTAAAAAAAGGCATGGTGACGTAGTGGTGTAAAGAAGTGGAAAGCGAAGCTGAAGTGTTCTCGCCGGCCTGGGTTCGACACCGACTTCGACAGAAACTTTTATAAATTTTATTTTTCTTTCTTTCCTGATAATGTAGAGACTTCCAGTAATGTCACGTGGTCACACGGGTTTTCGGACCGTCTGCGTGGAGAACTACGGCAACGCCGAATTTTCCACCTCACAGTAGATATCATGCTGTCGCATTAGTAGTTTTTGTTCCATAGCGCGCTGCCCTCACCTAAATTTAATCTCAAGCATCAGCGCCACCCTCTCAGTATGCGCCTCATCGGTGTGTTCTGGCGGGATATAACAGGTGTATACATTTCTTATTGAGGACTAATAAAAAGCTGCTATGCATGACCGGTGAGCACCATCGCATTCTTATTTTCCTGGTTATTTCACTTCCGTGGTCTTATCCGTGGAAATGGCATCGCATAACATCGCATCGCATCGCACCGCATCACATCACGTCATGTTGTGTCACTGCAAAGCATAACTCAGCAATTAATGCAAGTTATCTGGTGTATTTCCTGACAACTCCGACTGCTTCGAGGCCCGTCGCAGAGGTTTTGCCCTTACGAGAATATTGAAAGCATTGTTTAGATTTCCTGACGTTCATTTTCGCTCAGAAGTGCTGGACTAAAAAGAAATTCGGTTAGGGGAAACACTCTTCGCGAAATGCCGTTGATGTTAGGGCTCGATGACTCTACACAACGTAATTTGTTGACACTACAGTTATACTTGCATCTAAATATTTCCTACCCTGAGCGGCTTCAACACATTTTTGAAATCTTTCTCCAAAGTTGTTTCCTCCAATTGAGGATGGGAGAGGTCGTCTCCATGGAAAGCGCGTAAATGAGGTCTGCTGGTTGTGACAGATCGTATGAGTGCACTTTAAACACAGCAGGATGCTTTAGACAACTGAATAAGCATACCTACGAGAGCTCTATGATGTTTAATCGCTGCCTCCATTCTTTTAGTCTCCCTGCACTCTCCCTCTTATATTTTTCACGCAAGCCGCAGCTGAGGTGCTTTAGTTTTGGACGGCACATGCCACGGCTAGCACATGTTTTCATTTCATTCTCATTTTCGCTAATTAATAACCACTGACAAAAACAAAAACAACGACTTCTCATTCATACGCACGTGAGCGACTTTTCAAATACACGTATAATATTCAGAACACGTGCAATGAAAAGTTCCAGCTTGTAATTTGCGTAGCAGCAAATGAGTCGTCACGCCAGAAAACCGAAGTTACATGCACTCCTGCAAATACCCCACTTAGCAATGAGTGAATTTCATGAGAAGCAGCTTTTTGAGCCCTTATGCCCCATTATGCTAAATATTTTCTCTGCAAGAAAACTGCGAAATAATCGAGGTTAACATTACAGTTGTCTAGCTGGCACCACGGCGTACGGTACACTTTCAATGGAAAAATTTTGCCGACTTCGTGAACAACACATAATTCGATATCTTATGGATCCCCAAACCGATGCTCAAGAGACAATTCTAAGCACTTTCCGCCACATTCAGGAAACATCATCCTCTTGCGATTATAGTATCTGATATCGTATATACGTTTTGGCCACGAAGCACATTTCAACTAAGCTTTGTCCTAGCGGTAATCGTTCCTCCTCTGCGCGTTCTCCTCAATGTAGGTTCCGGCACCTAACCCAGTGGTTTCTCAGTTTGTTGGGGGCAGGATGCACTGACCCCCTGCTCAGCAGAACCTTGCGCGTTTTCTGCAGTGGCGGGTTTCTTGGAAGTTGAATGAAAGCCACAAATAACGATGCAGTGAGGCACTTGCGAAGTGTGAGAAAACTTCAAATGCTCGGAATTGTTCCTGGGCCTGAAACTGTAGTAGGTCAAGCCTAAGGTGTGTTTACGCTTCCCGAAAAATACACGAATCAACACCATGGCTATCAAACTCACTAAAATTACATGGTTCGTGGTCCCTGTTTCAGCTGTATTCTCGCCAGGTCACGTGCAAACCAAATCACGGTTCGGTAACGAGCGCCATGTCACGCTCAAACTTGCGCGCGAGCGCACCTTTTCGCCTGGTTAGAGCCAGGCAGTTAATGTACCCATCAGATTAAGGAGCCTTACAGCGCTCCGGTAACTTCTGTCCACGTCTATAGACTACAACACAGGCTAACTAACAGGGGCACTTGAAACTCAACACGACACTTTAAGTCCTAGGGCCGCGGATTTTCCGACTGGCAGGGCGAAAACGGGTTCAGCGATATTCCAATGTTCCTTCGACGTCGCTGCTTAACAGTTGCGGTTTTCGCATTCTTTCTGGCGAAACCTTTATATTCGTAATTGCGGCAATATAAATACTTATTAAGATCAGTATTGAGAAGCCACTGACGGATCAGAAGAGGCTAGGAATGTCAGAGTGTCATAATCAATTCTGCTTGATAGCACTTGATGCAAAACCATTTCATCTTATGAAGGAGGAGGTTTAAAACGTTTTCATTCCTTGCAACTTTCCTTGCAACATTTTTCATTCCTTCATTCCTTGCAACATTGAAAACTCGCAGTAGTTAGCGGAAAAAAAAGGTAGCGCAGACTCATGTTGAGCAAGTACATTGAAACTTGCACTTCAGTGTAATAAACATGGCCGTGCTTTAATTACTCGGTTTCGCCATCCATTCAGAAGAAATCAACGAATATGTTCCTGGGCTTATCGAAGATGGGCTGGTCACTACACCTGTGAGGAGATTTTGTCCCAGAAGGACAATTTCGCCTGCCTCCAAAACACCACCTGGGCTGCAGCAAAACCATCCTCGAACTTTATTGATGACAAATCGTTTCCTTGACACAGTGCACATGTTAGACTTGCAACGGCTACAGTTCTGCTCCAATGGATGTTGCTCAATATAATTCCTTCGAGTTGAAAAATTCCTGCGAAAGCTCTTCAAAATCCCCTCTTTGCGCTCGTATTCGACCTGCCTTTGTGGTTCAAAAAACCATTTCCTTCCTGAGCTGGAGGCATTCAGGGCTAAGGTTCTGCTCCAGCATAGTTTCTACAGGACGGTTGCACTCTTATTTTCTAGACTTACGCGATCAATGCCGTCTCAATGAAGTAAACTGATCAAATCTGTAAATCAATGTAGTAAACTGATCAAAAGGAAGGAGGTGGCCGATCAATGCACGAAAGTTCTTGAAGCCGTTTTGAGTTGCCATGCAGTCGCAGATAAGCTCTCAGCTCGAGACGCTGCGCACTGTTCATTGTACGAACTTCATCAGCAAGGTGCACTGCGGCTAGGTTTGCGGGGAACTTCTCGCTTCTTAGCTTCTTAGCATCAAATATCACCTTGAGGCTTCGATATCCCGAATGAAAAAAAAATCCTTTTCCAAACGGAAGTGCACCCCGGTAAGAAGGAAGCGACGGATCATTAAGCATGCAAGCTAACTGCACTCGGTGACCGGAATCGATGTGGTCAACGTCGGCCGGCCTGTGAAGAGCCGGAATTTGCAAAAGCTCAGAGCGCGGACTCAAAGCCCACGGCACGGCAGGAACTGAACCGAGACTACTTGCACCTAAAATCATGCGGCATTACGAAAAGTCAGAACGGATTATACGGATTGTAATTGTATACGCCTTGCTCTTGAAGTCCGCCTGACGGAATGAGTTTTCTTTCAAAACGCTGGCTTGGATTACCCCAGTTGCTCGGTGACACCAAAAACATGCTTGCTGCTGTAGAGCATGTTCCATTTCTCTTCGTTGGCAGGCCTATAAGCCAGCACTGTTTATGTTCCGCAAATATGCTTTTCTCACAACCCCAGAAACCATCACACAAGTGTTTGCACACGAAAAACAAGCGACTGGCGGCACGGTTTCATTCCTTCAGACGAAATTGCTGTCCTCGATGGCGCTTTTCCGCAAACAGCAGTACCCCTTACAGGTGCTCCACGGTCTCTGTAATGTTCCAGGATGTCCGAGTGTGTAGTCAGCAGCTGTATCTCAGTAGAGTGTATCTCAGTAGCTGTGTTTCGTGTATTTGGGGGCTCGGGTCAGGTGTGGTAGTAATTCGGCACGTGCGCCTTCGGCAGTATTTAGTTGATCGTTTGATTTATTCCTCTTTAATCCTGAATTTCCTAGTTTCAGCGTGTCAAGCCAAGAAAGTCTTCATGCAAGTCGAAAATCTATTCTGTGGTGAAGTTAAAGGGCTGTATCCTCAGTTTTCTTGTGTTGTTTCGCTTTGAATATCAGGTTGTTTTATTATCTTAAAAAACTATTCGACAATAATTTTGTCAAATGTGTAGCTCTTCTTATATCCATTGTTGCAAGCTCGTAGTCTTGAAATAGGGAGAAACCCCGCCGCGGTGGCTCACTGGTTAAGGCGCTCGGCTGCTGACCCGAAATACGAGGGTTCGATCCCGGCCGCGGCAGCCGAAACTCGATGAAGGCGAAATTCTAGAGGCCCGTGTGCTGTGCGATGTCAGTGCACGTCAAGGAAGCCCAGGTGGTCGAAATTTCCGCACCCCTTCACAATGGCGTCTCTCATAGCCTGAGTTCCTTTGGGACGTTAAACCCCAGTAAACCAAACCGAAATAGGGAGAAAACTGTGATTGTTTTTATACTGCTAACCGCCCCTGATAGTGATAATGACAGTGTTATTCGTTTTTGCGGTGTCGTTTGGTTGGTATTAAAACATACTTTCCTTGCAGCACCCTACCTTTACTGGTTAGAAGAAATACAACAAATTCGAACGACGGACGGACGGACGGACGGACGGACGGACGGATGGATGGATGGATGGATGGATGGATGGATGGATGGGCGGGCGGGCGGGCGGGCGGGCGGGCGGGCGGGCGGGCGGGTGGGTGGGTGGGTGGGTGGGTGGGTGGGTGGGTGGGTGGATGGATGGATGGATGGATGGATGGATGGGTGGGTGGGTGGGTGGGTGGGTGGGTGGGTGGGTGGGTGGGTGGATGGATGGATGGATGGATGGATGGATGGATGGATGGATGGATGGATGGATGGATGGATGGATGGATGGATGGTCCATGATCCGGCGTTACAATCACGCCCTCGCAGTAATTCTACCACCACACTCACTCAACTCCCGTCCACCTACCTACACACCCTATGAATAACTGCAGCAGCCAGAGACGAAAGAATTAGGGCGAAATCATTTAATGGCTCATTCTCCCACCCGTCCGTCCGCCGTTACATCCAGCGTGACTCACAGACGAGCGCAGCTGCCAAAAGGTGACGTCACCTTTGTCGACAGGTGGAGCTGTAGGCGTGGTGGCGTAAGGGTGCCTCGATGCCAGCGCCACTTTTCAGGGTGGGGACACCCACTCCTTTCGGCGCCACCTTGGTTCTTTCGAACGCGCTGGGTGTGTTGAGGCGGCAGGTTATGTATCGGTGAGAGAGAAGGGGAGGGGCGTGTAAAGCCAATACCACCGTGATGTAAATGTAAATTTTCTTCTCTGCCATCTGGTTAGAAATCTGCTTACATAAACTGTTGGTTTCCAAAGAGGATGTGCGACACATGTCCCGTGTATGGTAACCTGAAGGTTGCAGTATTTTCTTGCAAGGTTATCCCTTTATTATGAACATTTTTCACTCGTATGCTTCCCACAAGCATCACTGGAACTATTATTACAATTATTATTACACTTGGATGGAATTTCGTGTTCGCAGCACTTTTAATAGTAATTTTGTTTCTTATTATAAATTTCTGATCATATTTATGTGAGTAGAAAGAAAATGACACGCTGCATAAGTAGGCCGAAGCAGTTAAAGTGCCTAGTGAAGAGGACAAAAACTACTAAGAACATTTTTCAGCAATCAAACAAAATTTATTTACAATATTAAGTAGTCATTTCACTTTATAAGCTCTCAGGAAGGTTATCTGGTTAAAATGTGCTTCCCTTAGTGCAGGCTCGTACCTGCTACAGTCTTGCTAGCGTAACACTCGGCTGGTTTTTCAGGACTGTTAAGCCATCGCAGATAGATGCGAAGCCGTGTGCAGACAAAGCGCTCAAGAAGTTTTCCAATCACATCTTTGTGGAGGCAGCATAGGTTTTCTGGCAAAGTTAGATGCTTTGCAATAATTTTTTCAGTGCTTTCAAACGCGTTCTCAGACGGGTCAGATCTTCAGCTTTAGCAAAGAAGTTGAAAGTGCTCTCACACTGAAAGACAACGTCCAGCACTTGTATGCTTGCATAAATTAAATTTCTGCTACCTTGGGCATATTGTTTTAGTTGAGTAAAGAATTACTAAGAACATTTTTCATCAATCAAGCAATTTATTTACAATATTAAGTAGTCATTTCTCTTTTTAAGCTCTCAGGCAGGTTGCCGCAAGTAAAACTCGACATCTGGGCACAGATGGACACAACGAAAATATTCGAGGTCGAGTGTTACGTTAGTAAGACTGTAGTAGGTACGAGCCTACAGTGAGGCAAGCACATTTTAACCAGGGAATCTTCCTGAGAGCTTATAAATTGAAATGACTACTTAACATTGTGAATAAATTGTGTGTGATGGCTGAAAATTGTTCTTAGTAATTTTTTCCTCTTTACTAGCCACTTTTGTCAGCCTACTCATGCAACGTGTAATTTTCTTCTAGTTACATAAATATGATTAGAAATCCATAATAAGAAACAAAATGATAAGCTCTCGGGAAGGTTATCTGGTTAAAATCTGCTTGCCTTGCTGTACCTGCTACAGTCTTGCTAGCGTAACACTCGGCTGGTTTTTCAGCAGTGTTAAGCCATCGCAGATAGACGTTGCCCTTTCGCGGTCGATCCAGTGCACAGAGGGACACAACAGCCAGTCAAGTTTTGTTAACAAGCACGCACATCACAAGGCGGTACACAAAACACGAGCTATCGCTCCACAACACCACCAGGACAGTACAACAGAACGCACGCACGGAGGTCCGTTCAGGTCGACGGCCAGCGGGAAAGAACCAACATGGCGCCGAAAGGCCGTGCAGGGTGATACAAAGGCTGTCCCCGCCCTGAAAAGCAGCGCTCACATCGAGACACCCTAGATGGCGTCGAGCGCTGCTCTGTGGTCAGTCTTTGTGCGGCAGCTAGCGGAGGAGGATGGCTCCCAAGCGGTGCAGCGATTCCGCGCCAAGTGGTTCGGCTCAGCAGAGGAAGGGCGACTTCCGAACACCAAACTGTGAAAGATCAACGAACGCATGCATCAGCGGCTTTCACCTAGCGCACTTTAGGCTGCCAAAGTGCCCCCATATTGGTTTTTTTTTTCAGCAAAGCCAGCCCTTAGTAGAATTAATCAACCAGCATCAGCATTAAGCAACAGCCATGGGCATTTCGCAGCACCACACTTGTCTTTTAAATTTGCATTAGCCTAAGCAGATAACAGAACATAGAACTGGGAGCGTTGTGCTGAAAATTACAATGGAATACGGCAAGATAGAGCTGCTAGTGACCGCTGATCCGGATCATACGAAGAAAAGAACTAGAAGAATAAAAATGTAGTAGAGCGCATATGGCAGGTTCTCGCAGATAAAAAATGGGAGTTCACCTATGTCTGTCACGAGCAAAATAAGAAACAGCTGTATATTACAGCTACTCACTTATAGCGCTGGAACACGGAGGCTAACGAAAAGGGCTCAGTAAAGTGACAGACAAAGCAGCGAGCTGCTGAAAGAAAAATTATACATGTAACGTTAAGAGACCGCAAGCGGAAAACTTGAATGAGGGAACAAACGCAAATTAATGACATCCTGGTCGAAATCTAGAGGACGAAATGGGCTTGGGAACGGCATACGCTGGTTCTTAAGGGTGCTGGACTGGAATCCAAGAGAAGGCAACTGTCGCAGGGGGCGACAGAAATTTAGGTGGGCGGATGAGATTAAGAAGTTTCTGAGGGTAGGGTGGCCGCAGCCGGCAAATGAGAGGGTTTATTAGAGAAACGTGGGAAAGGCCTTTGCCTTGCAGTGGGCTAGTTACACTGATGATGATGGCAGGGAAAAACGGTCAGATGGGCTTTACACAGTGAAAGTTGTTTAAGACTCGTTCTCTGAGTTTTGCGTCTTAGTAGTGGTCGGCGTAACCGGAGGTCAAGAACTAAGTGGAATGTGGAGGAGGCTAACCGTGTAAAGATTAGGGTACGGAGAGGAGAGAGGAAATCCTAACCGGTGGGTGGCTGCCACGGGAATTATCGTGAGGGTGCTTACACCGTAAGAGGGTGGAGAGACTTCAGGACAACGAACAGAGAGATTGTTACTCAGCAAGGAAGGGGAGGAGGGGTGTAGTGGAAGGAGGACATGGCGAGGGCGGACGAATGCTAAACGGAAGGTGGTTGAAAAGGAAACTACCTAGAGGAGGGTTAGCGCGAAAGCAGAGTATGGCGAGAGCGGAGGAATGCTTGACCATAAGATGGCCACAATGGAAGGATGCGGATGAGGGTTAACAATGGAAGGGGTAGTTATGGATACCGGGGGGGGGGGGGGGGGGGCTGCCACGCCAACCACTTGAAGGAAGGTTGCCGTGAAAGGAGAGTGTAGCGAGAGGGTAAGAGTGCACACCTCAAGGCGGTTACCGAGGGCGGAGGTGGGTACGGCAAGAGTACCGGACTGCGTAACCGGAGAGTGACTCCAACGGGAAAAACCCTGAGGGTGATTAATTTGGAAGGTTGGAAGGAGAAGAGTATGGCGAGAGCGGAGGAATGCATGACCGTAAGATGGCCACCATGAAAGGATGCGGATGAGGGTTAACAATGGAAGGGGCAGTTCTGGATACCGGGGGAGGGGGGGGGGGGCTGCCACGGCAACCACTTGGCGGAAGGTTGCCGTGAAAGGAGAGTGTTGCGAGAGGGTAAGAGTGCGCACCTCAAGGCGGTTACCGAGGGCGGAGTGGGAACGGCAAGAGTACCGGACTGCGTAACCGGTGAGCGACTCCAACGGGAAAAACCCTGAGGGCGATTAATTTGGAAGGTTGGAAGGAGAGGAAGAGTATGGCGAGAGCGGAGGAATGCTTGACCGTAAGATGGCCACCATGGAAGGATGCGGATGAGGGTTCACAATGGAAGGGGAAGATATGGATACCGAAAGGGGGGGGGGGGTTGAGGGGGGCTGCCACGGCAAGGCAACCACTTGGAGGAAGGTTGCCGTGAAAGGAGAGTGTAGCGAGAGGGTAAGAGTGCGCACCTCAAGGCGGTTACCGAGGGCGGAAGTGGGTACGGGAAGAGTACCGGACTGCGTAACCGGAGAGTGACTCCAACGGGAAAAACCCTGAGGGTGATTAATTTGGAAGGTTGGAAGGAGAGGAAGAGTATGACGAGAGCTGAGGAATGCGGCACGATCAATGTGCAGCGGTTGGTGCTAAATGCGGCTCCTGAGGAGACGCTAAGCGGTGATGTCGCTTCACGCCTAGAGTGGGGAACCGCAGAGGCATTCTGTTGAGAGGACGAGAACATGTGGAAGCTAACAATAGTAGCCCATGCAATAATGCATCCTGCTGTCAAATTATTTGCAACAATATATTGAAATAAAAACACCTCGCCAACTGTCACTCAACTAAGTGTAGTAACCGCCCTTTGTGTTGTTGTGTTTTCATCGGCAAAGGTCACTTAGTCGTGACATTTGTAAGCGACATTAATGCTGCTCATGTACAGTAAGGCCAGAATCTAACGTGAACACGCATATGTTCGAATTTCCTACTATGCTGAAAGATATTCCTTTAAAACCGGTTAATGAGTATATACTTCGGTAGACCATTTATCCAAAATCATCAGTCAGGCTTGTTGTACGGTGCAGCTGAAAGTAGTGAGGTAGAATATTTTGTTACGTTGAGATGCGCGGTCAGAGTTTCACTTCGGCCCAACTGTACCTCAAAAAAAAAAGAAAAAAACGTCATTACTGGATGAATGATGTGTTTTCAGGAACCCCCCGCAGCCGGCGACACTCACTGACGTTACCTCCGATCTCATGTGTATGTCTTGCTCACTGGCCTTAAAAACTTACATTTGACATGTATCAGTACAGAAATGAAGTGGCGTACGAGGGAGAAATGAGTTTAATGAACAGAAAACAAACATAATAGAAAAGGACGAGCACACGCGCATTTTTTCTGGCACTTCACAAGGGCTCCAGGGCTCCATTTTGGTTATGAATATTAATAGATCGCTCGATGATCGTTTTCGTTTTTATTTCTAATCTACAAGTTTGGTGTTAATATCGTGACAACAATATTGGCACTGATATTAGAAAACACTGAAGTGGTACGCTATTCCGGTGATCTAGTGAAAAAACAAACAAATTCCTGTGTTGGTTTATCATTGTGTTTTCGTCGGAAAAAGATAGCCCACAACAGGCTCAACTTCAATAATTAAAGGGAGGCAGTGACATCGCTACGGTAAGCTGTTATTGTAACTAGAACTGCGTGCAAAGCTGCTTCCACTACTTTTATGGCAACGCTTTATTTGGACGCCTTGCGCACTGATGCGGTCAAACCACAAACTTAAGATCGCTGAAGCACGGTAGAATCAATTCCGTTTGGCCTTGTAAAAAAATGTGGAAATAAAACAGTCACCCATGAGTGAGCCAAGACAACCTTGTGTACATAGAGAGTCTACGCTGAATGCATGGTCGGTGGGCTTTGGTGGAAGTCGTATGGGGGAGAGTGCCAGAGTTACGACGTAGGCCGGTAAAGTAAAACTGGTGTCGTGCTATGTAGAGTTCTATTTCCTGCGACTCGGCCCCATTACAATCTGAGAGTGGTTTACGCGACAGCGCGTCCTGTTATCGCTGAGAGGCACTCGCACTGCGCCCGCGTAGACTCGTGCCCGGCCTGAGTTATGAATATGGCACTCATGCGCCACCGCTGTGCTCTGAAAACCCGCCTTTGTGCGCTTCAAAACAAAGCCTCGATGTTGTGCGAGAAAGGCATGCGGGCGCCGCTTACATTGACGACGTCAAAAAGCCTATGTAACAGAGCACCGCTGCTTACTAATAGTCGAAGGCTTGCGCCTGTATTTCGGCTTCTATCGCGGTTGCAATCGTTAATCATTCTCTTGCACAGCGCGAGCCACTTCCACTAAGGGGCTGGTGTCTATGTAATCTGTGGTGCATCTGGCTGGAAACGTCCATTTAAAATGTGGAAAGTTTGAGCACAAAAGCTTTTTGACGTCTTGTGGAGTCCAGCGGTGTTCTCGACACTACTGGGATGCACGTTTGGCTTTGCTAAAGATGGCTCAGGAAGTGTAAGTACCACCCCTGGCTTCGAGAGCTTTTACTAGGACGGACGTTTGACTATACTGAGCTGGCTGCCTGCATTTTGCTTGAACCTAGCACACAGTATTACTTCACCACTACCGCATTAGTGCGTTGCTTTGGCATGCATGACACACTTCCAAATAAATACAGGAAATGCGTATGTGCGAAAGACCGGCTGCCACCGTCTCAGTCAAATAGCCACCTACTTTAGTGTGTCGTGTACCGGTAGCACCTTGGCTGTGCTGGCTCTGGCCCAGATTCTGGGGTGCAGATACATTTTCCCAAAGCTGTGTGCTCATTATAATAATGCCATCCCTCAGGTCGAAAGTGTGGTGCACGGTAAAATGCGTAAAATATTTCATGTGGCACTTTCGCAGCGCTCCGGGTGCTTCTGCTTGTGCAAGCAGACAGAATAAGGTAATACGGTGGAGAGGTGGAGAGACACAGCGACAGTAGTATTGTACGAAATGTAAAAAATGGATTTCTGCGAAAAATACTGGAAAAGGCTGGACGAGCAGCGGGCGTTGGGTTGTGAGCCAAGACAGCGCTTCTACGCTCTGAACACGTAAGTCTATTGGGTGGTACGTTACTCGTCCCGTAGAATTTAAAATGAGCCCCTGGAGTCTGTCATCTACTTGATGCATGTTCGAACTCAGTTAACCTACAGAACGGGATACTAATGTGATTCGCGGCTAGTGCACTTTTCAGGCCTTGGAGGGAGGCTGGAGGTTAGAAAAAGAACATTCAGCGGGGCTTCTCACCTGATGAACTCAATAATTACGTGTATTCTCTGTCTGAGGATAGAATTCAGATATTTTAACGAAACGCTTTAGACAGCCGCTGAAGATTCCCTGGGTATAGAAAGCTGCACTTGAACTTGGTTTAGGTTCCAAATTTCGGGCACAGTTTTTACGCCGGTGATAAAAGCCAGTACAGAGAGGGAGGATAACCTTCAATAAGTTCGGCGATAGTATTACGGGGCTTGGTAATAGCAAGAGTGGCGAGATTGTGACAGGGGGTTAGAGTGAGGTGGCTAATATATGTTCTCATGGTGCAAACCTCTGCGTAAGTAGCAATAGCATGATTTCGGGCGACGATAACACTTGATGCACATTTGATACCACTTCTGAATTTCTCTATATTGGGAGGGCAACTCTAATAAAAAATGCGGACTCTTAAACCTAGTTTCGCCAAAGCAATAAAACACAAACAATCTGGAAACGTGTGCTTTCACAAAAAAAAAAAAACATAGCAGACATCAGTCCAGCTTGCGATCAAACTGCTCTGCTAATCAAGTCCAGCATGCACCGTGCCTCTGCCGTCCCTCTCGATCAAATTTATTCAATAATGGATAAATATGTAATCGCCCTGACTATTAGTACCAGCGAAGGTGTAATTTGGAAGCCTTAAATAAGCTGACCTAAATTTAGACTCAAGAAGCCCAGGGCCGTTGGAGAGGCACTATGCGGATAATATGTAAAAAGTAATGCCTAGGCACTGTATTGTTCAAGTTGTTGGAAAGGAGATACGAATGAAAGAGCACTGCCAAACAATACTGGGTTTATTATTTTTACCTTCGATTTAAGTTTTATCACAAAGTTCAAAGAAAAAACTGAATTTTGACCACATGGCACTAGACACCGCCGTCAAGACCTATAGAAAACATTTGACCACCAAAGCAAACAGTAAAGGTTCTCGTTTTAATCAAGCTGTTGACACGTGTATTCTAGACCGCTCGGAGTTATCTCTTATTATGATGCATTAAAATTTGCAGAGATAAACTTGGAATTATCTTACTGCCGTTCTGGAAGAGCGCTTATCTCAAATGGAAAAAAAAGAACCAATTAAGAAAACGCGACCTGCCCAACTTAATGCAACGATTTTTCATTTCACGGCGTTCAAATCAAAGCTTGCCCAGAAATCGAGCACTGCTTAATACACTATGTACGCGGGTGCGAAAGGAATGAAAGGACGCGGAAACAGCCCTTTTTTCTACAACACTGATGAATCACTAGCAGGATTTGTCTTAATAGTTTCGCAATTACATGTACGATTTCAGACCTGCCGTAAGCAGCATAGCCGAGCCCACTAATAGCAGCCGAATTTTATAATGAGCGCCCGGTCATTGCGATTCAGGGAGGTGTTATCGTGAAAATATGCAGCGTGGCAATAGCGCTCAGTCAGCGAAAAACCATGGCTTCAGAACTCGGTCAGGGCGAACAAAGAGTCACCGTAAAATCACAAGCGCAATAAAAAAATTCTCGCTTCTCGCCAGCACTGAGGTCAAATGTCGCCTATACCCGGCAAATAAACGCGCCGTGAAAAGAAAAGAAAACAACAAGAAAGGCTGAATGGAAACTACAGATATACGGTGACCAAGCGCGGGTCGATGCTCTACAAGGTGAGTCAGTGACTGCATATCGGATGGCTGAAAAAAGCACAGCCTGATGTGCGCGAGATGGCCGCACCGTTAAAACAGAAGTCAGTGGTACAGTCGATGGCCAAAAAATATGGAAGCAATTACAGATGCTTGAACACCAGCCACGTGGTATATCTTGCTGGCTCAGCTGGCCACTCGATGTGCGTCAACTGCCCTAATCTGCTCTCCCCGTTGGGCGATGCTGCTCCGCGCAGTCAGCGTGCTGTTGCTCGCCTTCAGAAGGAACGGTACGGCGCAGGAAACTTCAGAGGGACCGGCACCTGGCCAATCGACAACATGTCTAAGCCGCCAATACTGCTGATAGAGGTTCTGCCGCGGAATTTCGCCGACACCACTTCGACGTGCAGTACGGATGAACCATCGCTTTTCTTCATGGTTTATCGTCATCTCGGCGTCGATGGCACCGTGTCCTTGGGCCGTTTTGTAAAGATGACAGTGACGTCGCCAATGGCTCGCCTACAAAAGGAACTGAACGGCGCAGAAAACTTCAGAGGGCATGGCGCCTGAAAAATCGGCAACATGCCTAAGCCGCCAATACTGCTGTTAAAGGTTCTGCCGCGGAATTTCGCCGAAACCACTTCGACGTGCAGTACGGATGAACCATCGCTTTTCTTCATGGTTTATCGTCATCTCGGCGTCGATGGCACCGTGTCCATGGGCCGTTTTGTAAAGATGACAGTGACGTCGCCAATGGCTCGCCTACAAAAGGAACTGAACGGCGCAGAAAACTTCAGAGGGCATGGCGCCTGGAAAATCGACAACATGCCTAAGCCGCCAATACTGCTGTTAAAGGTTCTGCCGCGGAATTTCGCCGAAACCACTTCGACGTGCAGTACGGATGAACCATCGCTTTTCTTCATGGTTTATCGTCATCTCGGCGTCGATGGCACCGTGTCCATGGGCCGCTTTGTAAAGATGACAGTGACGTCGCCAATGGCGCGCCTACAAAAGGAACTTAACGGCGCAGAAAACTTCAGAGTGCATGGCGCCTGGCCAATCGACAACATGCCTAAGTCGCCAATAATTCTGTTACAGCTTTGTTACTTGACTGATGTTGGAACTTTTCGAAGAGACAACCTCATTTTGTTAGCTCTGTGTGCCCTGGCTGCTATTTTACTTTTCTGATTGAGCCCCCCCCCCCCCCCCCCCCCCCCCGTGGTGGCTATGTGGGTACGGCGCTCGGCTCCTGATCCGAAAGACGCGGGTTTGACCAGGCCCCGGTGGCCGAATTTCGATGGAGGCGAAACTCAAGATGCCCTTGTTAAAGAACCCCGGGTGGTCGAAATTTCCGGAGCCCTTCGCTACGGCGTCCCTCATAGCCTGAGTCGCTTTGGGACGTGAAACCCCACTAAACTAAACTAAACTAACTAAACTTTTCTGGTTTACTCTTGGTCTATGGTATTTTAGCTGCTGGTCTCAGGAGATGTTGAGAAAAGCCCAGGGCCTAGAACCGCTAAAATGCTACAGTTAATTCTAGAGAACCAGGCTGCATCAGATTCTAAAATTGATGGATTAAGCAAGGAAATGACCGAGGTGAATGCGAAGTGCAATAGAATCAAAGGGTTTCTTCTGGCCATTCATGAAATGAACAATCGTGTACAAACAGCTGTCGTGTTCCTTGGTCGCTAGGCGGATAAGTTGATTGAGTATGAGATCTGAAGCCGGCGTATAAGCTCTTGGTTTCTGACGTAGTTGCGGCTGAGGACGAAACAGATTCAGATCTAAGAAACCCATGATTCAGAAGACATTTACATCAATATTAGTTCCTACAGGTGAATACTGTCGACAGAGTTCATTCCATGGAAAGAAAAGAAATGGTTTCAATAGAATCGTGATTATGCATTTTCATGACTCCCAGCAAAAAAATATTGTGCTTCGAACAGCAGGAAGCTGAAAGAAGGCTCGATAAGTATAAGTCAGTATAAGTCAAGATTACCCAAATGAAATAGCAGATCTGAGAAAGAAGCTAAGGAAAAGCACTAAAAATGACAGAGAAAACCGCGCAAAAGAATAACTGCTTCATGAAAGAGTTCAGGTTAACAACGCTACTTGCGTCTGGGATCATGAAAGGAATGAAAGCTGACTGCACCCGACGCATAAACTTATTTCTGCTCGCTCCAACAAAGGAAAGCACCGCGAATTCTTTGTTATCAAAGCGATCATTTGCTTGAAGCGCAAGGTAAACAGATTACGACAGAAAAAAAAACAAGGTGGCACATCTGTCAAACATCAAGAAGATGCTGAAAACTGCGACATTAGAGTCGAAAAAAACCCTTCAATAAAACGCTGGCCAACTTTCTGAAATGCTTGCCCCAAAAGGTTTTTAAGTATTTTTCAGATAAGAACCCAATCGAACATGTATAGGATTTGGAAGAAGTCGTGACTGAAAAAAGTGATCTTGCGAACCTGATTAATCATTTCTCTAATGGATATTCAACAGGGATAAGATGGACAATGAGAGCGAATATTTAATTTTCACCTTGCCGCAGTCAATGCAAGAGCTTCGCATCAATAGGGATGGTATGTTTCTGCAGCTGCCAAAATTCGACCCGAAGAAATCTTGCGGCGATAATGAAATACGAACAGAATTCCTTAAAACGGTATGTCCAACGTATCTCATATTACTTGCAAGTTTTATTTCCAAAGTCATTGCGTGAGCATTTTTTATCTCAAGTCTAGTGCAGTGCAAATGTTATTCCTGTTTTTAAACGATTACGTAATCGACTTCTTGTAAATAACTATAGACCGGGCTCGCATACTTCCGTACGTTGCGAGGTCTTTGAACATATAATATTAAATTATAATATTAAAGGCTACGAAAACACCGGACTACAGTCGCAGCTCTGATGTCGGGGTCCATTTGGCCGCACATTGCCGCAAGTGCAAAGTAAAAACAACAGGAGGTATTGAAGAAAAATGCGTTCCACTCTTTAGCCACACAAGAGTGCTGAGGCGGCTTCATAGGCAGGATGATAGGGAGATATTTGAAGCATTTTGCATTGAAGGCAGGGGATAAGTGCGTGAGCACACCCTCAGTAGCACTCACGAAAAAAGAGATAATCTATCTGTCGAAAAACTTGCGCGACAATTTAGTTTAAATGTTTACTCTTTGTTATGAACACTTGCTTCGTGATAAAGAGAAGGGGGCGGGGGTACGGTCTCCTGAGCATGCGCCGAATGCAAGTGTAAAAATTCTGTTATGTGTGCATTAAAACGTCAGTTGAAGTCTAGCGTGCTGTCCCGTCGGTTCCTTTTGTCGCTGTCCTTGTGCTTTCCAAGCTAGTTGCAATGTCGCAGTCACTAACGAATCAGAAAAGTGCTGTCAGGGGTGCCGGAGGGCTCTGCTTTCGCCCACTTTTATTTTTATTGCATATAAATGACATTACTGCTGCCGTTGAACCACCTGCCAAGCTCAAACTTTTTGCCGAAGATTGTTCAATTTATTGTCCTGTCGGTTGCCCGGAAAATCAGGTTAAAATAAATTGGTGTCTTCAGTCATTAAACTGAAGGTGCCAGAAATGGTTCATGGAAATAAAGAAAAAAATCCACGAACACACAAGTAACAAGAAAGCATAATCCTGTGAGGTTTCAATTAAGTATCAGTAAGAATGCTTTCGATGTATTTCAGTTCGAGGTGCATGGAAGTAACATTAACATGTAATCTAGAAGGGCACAGCCACATTGAAAATATCTATTCATGAGCTTAGCATACCAGAAACTTTGTATTTTCGGTAGAAAGCAGCATAATGGACAACCAGAGAAATTAAGTTGATTGCCTACAAGACATCTATAAGGCCAATATAGAATATGGGAATGCTGCATGACGCCCACATCAAAAGGGTTTAAAACAAAACCTGGAAAGATTGCAACGGATTGCAGAGCATTTCATATGCTCCACATATCGCCGCATTGACTAAGTCGCAGAAAAGTTTTTGAGTTAGAATTAATAAGAATGAGGAGAGAAAAGCAGACATTAAAACTTATTTTTTTTTTCAGATAATGCAAGGGAAAATAAACATTAATATTTAATACTACATGAAAGTGCCTCCAAAACGTTGCCCATGAAAAAACCACAGCAGAGTAATACAACCTATCATTATGCGTACCGATGCGTACTAGTATTAATTTTTTGTGCATGTGATTGAAATGTGGAATGAATTGCCAAGTGACATCGTTGAACATAGTGATGTTGGAAAAAATTGTCTTAGCTGGGGAGATATTTTTGCAGAGCGGTGCGGAAATTATTAATTCATTTTTTGTGAATGCAGTTTTTTGCAAACAGAGTCGTATTCCGAATTGTATTCGTATATGTTTCCCTCCCTGTAATGACCCTCATCAGAGCATTAACAGTATGAATAAATAAATAAATAAATAACATGTTTCATTCTGTGCTCCCCTACACTGCTCTGGCTTCGTCAAGGCGGCCTTGCAACTCTGCTGAGGATTAGAGACGGCCGCACAGTGGCGTCCCTACCCCCGCGTTGGGCGCATCGCGCCGGGTGCCGCATAAAGTTGGTTGTAGGGCCAAGAAAACATGGGGCAGAGCACTTCAGCCTGCCACTCCCCCGTAAGTGGCTGGCCCCAGAATTCTTCTTGCAAAGAGGCCGACCTGCCAAAAGTTTCCGTCATTGCATGAACCGCGATTGATTACATATTTCTCTCTGAAGCAGCTAATCGGCAGTAAGGCTCTCTGTGAGGGGCGCATTACTGCGCAGGTGAGCTTGAAGGAATCGCGTTGGGCCCTGCTTTAAAGAAGAAGCAGTTCATAAAGGATTTTTAAACAAATAAACACCAATATTAGCTGGGCATTTTTCCCAGCAAAATGGCAACTCTACTTACTACGAACTCATGAAAAAAGCAACTTGGGCTTTTGATACCAAGCAATACGTGAGCCTTGCATACAATTAAAATCCTCAAATGAACTTCCATGCATATCGCTCGCATAGAAGGCGCATGACGCGACACAACCAAGGCATGAGGGAAGAGCAAATCCTTATACTGGTTCAATTTATAATTATTAGCACTGTCACCTACAATGCACCGTACCACACCCTCAATGGAAGCGAAGGATCCCAACACAATCATCAGAGGAGCCTACAAAACGGCGCTGAGCCTTCCTTCTACCACTTCAAACTTGTGGTCAGAAGCCCTCGGCATTCACAACACGGAACAAGAATTCAGAGATGCTATCCTAGTCTCTCAGAACACAAGGCTTTAATCCACGGCAGCAGGCAGACGCATCCTTCACAGAACTGACGCTCCATGGCATTAGAATAGTTTCGAAGCCAAACAAACACAACCGTAGCATATTATGGTCAACTTAATGGCTGCACCAATAGCCAAACATCTGCACCATGAACTGCAGGTGAGTTGACACAAGGCTAGATTGGAGCATTGGCGACAAAAACTCCAGGATAGCATTTATGGCGCACACGTGGTATATACGTGAAATACTAGATACCACACACAACGGGTATGCCCCATAGGTGGTATACGCCAGCTGGGGGGCGTATTCGCCATAGCTGCGGTAGCCCAAGTATGCAGCCAGCTAGTAACCGCTTAATTAGGGCACGAAACCCAGCTACACTTAAAGTCTTAGCTAAGGCCTTTACTATTAAGCATCAAAACAGAATAGGTAAAACGGCCCATGTTATCACAGAGCAACAGCAAGCCCACCGTGATTATACGGGCGAGAAATCACCCCACAAGGGGAGAACTCTTTGTTGCAACCCCTTTTCGAGAACAACACCAAACAACTTGGACACCTCGTCAAGCCAGTTTGGAAGGCAGCGAGGCAAACATCCTCAAACTCATTTCGACACCTACACAAACGCAAAAAATGCATCCTACTCGATATTCTGATACCTGCCTTTGGTTTCACGCAAGTCTCACACTTTTACAGGCTTCGTGGAGGTTTGCGGCAAGCTCTGAACCTTCAAAGCCGACGCGTATGTTTTACGAGCAGTTCGAGGCTCAACTGGCTATCGTATCATTGGAAGATGCGATAAAGTTCATCGACCAGTTTCGTGAACCACCTCGGCCCATTTTATTCTTGGAATTAGGACCCCTTTCTTGAGATCAGTCATAACTCGTTTATTCCTGCACAAAAGAATTTTATAACATGGACAAATTTTTACAGAACGAGGTCCCGTAGTCAATGGTTGTACTGGGACCTCCAGTATTATTAAGTAGCAGACTATTATATATAAGAGCACAGCAACTGTAATAAACGCTAAAAATGAACAGTCATGCTGTTATCGCTATCTGTTAATAAAACAAAGGCGTGCACAAACAAACATAGGATTACAGAAGTAGTACAGTCGTGCACAGACGCTTGCTCTCATTTATACATCCGCCGCAAAAATTATCTCTGACTCCAAACCTGCCATTTTAAATTATGCCAAGGGTTACATTTTCAGCACCGCTGCTCGTTTACTACGTTTATGGCAACCCCGGCACCTCATAACCCCCAACTAGACGCCATCACATGCTGGCCTCCCTGGTAACGAGGAGGCTCATTCCCTAGCCCGAGGGCTCACATTCCGGGCAGGACTCGAGCCCCCTCCACCGGCCCCGGAGCACCTGCTCTCCTTCCGTGATATTTTCTCGTACTACCGAGACAAACGAAGGGAATACGCACTCCCAGCTCCATCTCTCACCATAGCGCAGGCTGCACATTGGCGATAACTACAAACCCGGACTGCTCCATACCCAATACTGCTGCATGCCCGATACTTAGACCAATTCCCATCATCATGCAAACTTTGAGGCAGACCAGGAGACTTCTTACACACCCTCCTCACATGCCCCACCTTCCCTCATCCCCCATCACCAACCGTGGCGGATTCTTACTGGGAATCGCTTCTGACCAGCTCGTCCGCTCAAGACCAGCGCCGGATCATCTCCAGCGCACACATTACGATTGCGCTCCAGGGGCTATACTTCGCGTTGTAAGGGTGCCTCCTCCTCACATTGAGGGGGCCTACAAGTGCCATGTAGGGGGCTCCGCCCCCACGATTTACATCGTTGGCAATAAACGTTTTCACCACCAGCACCAGACGTGTCCACACATTGCGCTCAACGGCACACCAGGCAGTACACATCCGCCTTTTACGGGTGGCCTAGGGCTCGAAACAAGTCCTCATCATGCTTGCACATTCCCATTTATCTTGTTTGACTCTCTATGTGTTTGGAAGCTACATCAGCCAGGACGCGCCCTGACGACGATCATAAATGCTCAAAAGAAACGCGCCGTTCGAGCGTCCTAGACAAGTGCGTAGAAGAATGTAGATGGTTGGTGAAGTTATACGAAACAAAATAGCTAAAAGGAGAGCAAAACGCAATCCATAAAGTTGCAGTTGGAACAATTAATTCAAATTTCACAAATATGCTATGCGCATCCAGTGCAGTTCATTTAATTATTTTGTTGTACCATTTGGAAATATGCTTAATAATCATCATGAAGAATAAGAGTTTTAGGCTGTTTTGTATTTAAATAGCCGGGGATTGTTCTTTAATTCCACTGGTAGTGTGCTCCAGAAACAAAATAATCAAAATAACTGTTTGCTTCCCATAACTGGGCCGACCTTCATATAGAATTGGGTTCGTACTAATCGTAAAATCTCGTAGCGGTAGAGTTTGTAAGCTCTAGCTGTGAAAACGATGTAATGATACGTATCTATAATTATCTTGTAAACGAAGGTCCTTAGGTTATGTTGAAGAATCTCAGGAAAGAATTTGCACTGAATGGAATAACTACTGTGCGTTTGAATCTAAACAGCTGAACGCTAGTATTTGGACTGCTTGATTTTGAACTACTTGTAGGGATGATAAATTAGAACTGCAAGTTTTCCCCAGCATACGACAAAATATGTGATATACGAATATATGAACGAGTTGTGGCATCGGCGAGTGGTGTCAACGAGTTCTGAATAAAATTCATAAGCTATAAGCAATCTTGGATATAATGCGAAGTATTTGGGAATTAAATTTTAGGCGGCGGTCTATTTCTGTTCCTTAAATTGTTGTTGACTGGCCGACTATTGAAGTGACGTCCTATGCAAATGTGAGGATCGCACATGATTTGCTGTTGCAGACAGGTGAGAAATACAAACTTACTTTTATCAGCTTTATTCTATTACATATGCCGAGAGCAACAAAGTTATATAGATTGGATAAAGCGCTGTGAAGTTTGGACGCAAGAACTGTTATGCTTTGATCAGAGTTATATATTGTGGCGTCGCCAGCATATTGTACACACCCAGAAGAGATGAGGCATTTAGGTAAACTGGTGATATAAAAAAAAAATAATGGGTCGTGAATTAATCTTCCTGGTACATTTATGTTAGAACTTCTTAATTCAGTAGAAACACAACTAACAGAAACAATCTGAGGCCGGTCAGATAACTCTTAATTAGTATTAGAGGCGAACCAGTTATACCTATTTCTTGCAAAATATTAATTTCGACAATGCGATTATTTGCGGTAAAAGTATTCGACAAATAAAAAACTAAAGCCAGCAAGCCTAACGTCGTCTACGGCACTTCGTTGCTGATCGGCTAGTGTAATGAGAGCTAGCACCGTAGAACACCCTGGATGAAATTCCAGCTTCCTTGAAGAAGTAATAAATATATTTATTAAGATATTTAGTCAATTATGCCTAAGTTAGTTTTTCGGGAACCATACCGCTGAAGGAAAGGATGACAGATGTGTCGGTATTTGGTGAGAGCGAAACGATCACATTTCTTGAAGACATGGCTTATAGTAACTGGTTTTAATTCTTCAGAAAGAATGCCAGTTATAAATTTTCAGTTAAAATATGAGGGCGCATCAAAAATAATGTGAGCGATTAGGTATATTTCATTTGGGTTATTTCTATCGGCCCTTGGGAGTGTTAGCATCAAATGACTTAGGACATCAGTGGTTTTCTGTGGTGTCGTGGGAAAAAAGAACAGTGTGATGAGCGGTTATATACTGGGTGTATGCAGACGTAGGATGGAAGTATTGTTTAGAATGTGACTGAAGAAGAGATCGGCAACATATATCCGATTAGTATACAATTTATCTCAATATAGGATACCTAAGCCGGTGAAGCATTCCTGTTAAGAAAAATACCTATATCCCATTTTGTATTGGTATTTTTACCACAACATAATGTTCGGTGCTCAAAATAGCCTTTTCTTCCATCTTTTTGCAGATCAAATATATCAGAATTTTTTTAAGCTTTTAGTAGTTTAGAGTTTTAAACTCTTTGTTTTCTTATAAACGTTTTCTTTTTTGCTATTTTCAATTTTCGAGCAATATTTGTTTTTGCATTTCCGTTTTCGTGAATGGGAACAAACACAGAAGGTAAGTAGGTCTAGAAATTGGGAAAAAGTCCACGTGAGATCACGGATCGACATTAGCTAGAATAAGTTAGTGGAAGTAACTGCGCTCATGAACTTCCCCTTATTGAGAACTACTTTGGTATAAGATATGGTATTTTGCAATGGTTAATGCAAAACCGAATGAATATGCGATGACCACCGCCGCTGTTGTCAATGTTCAGTACACCAACATCCGGGGGAATATTAAATTTGATACTGAGTGCATGATTAAAGACTTTAGTGTAGTCAGCTATGCCGCTAGTAAACACTAAAAACGGAAAGCAGGAAAGAATTGATACTGTGATCAGAATTTGAGTTCAGAAGATTTATGTTTGTATCAACAACAATGAAGATGTTGCTAATATGAGATGACACAATTTTCATTTCTTGTTCAAGAGGGGTAGAAAAGTATGTTGCAGACAATGATGATGAGTGATATATGCTAACAGTAAATCATAGATGGCATCGTAATTTTTGTGCATGCTTCCAGCGTTAAAACGGATGGCCGATCTAGAAGCAGTTGCTAAAGGTTGTTTACCTCACTACTCGGAAAGTTCGCCGACTAATTTATTAGTTTCGACGCCCTTCAGGTAATGAGCTCATAGTGGAAAGGTCACCTTCTTAGCATTTATGTATACCACGCGGAGAATACCATGCGCACGAGGAAGCCTTCAATTAGCAGCCGTCAGCCCACATGAAATTAGAGACTATCTCTTTTTTTTAGTTCGCTGGATTTAGCGAACGATGCTTTGTTAGCAGCTATCAGTTGGTCATTGAAATACACTGGCCTGTCAGTAGGGCTTGTTATTCCAGTATCAGATAAAGTAAGTCGGGTCTTGGGCGCTTTTCTGCTCGAATCTGCTTTCTTTGTTCGTGAATGAAGCCTGGGAATAATGAATTTTATGCCCTTAGCCATTGTGGAAGCACGATGAACGATGTCTAGATCAGCAGGTGCTATGTGACATCTAATCTTTTGAGCCACTGTTTCGAAGACTGCGACTCAAGTCTCCAGCTTGCGTGAACAGGGTACCTTTATTCTCGACATTTTACAGGGAAAGCCCTATTACGTTATTGCGAAAGAAAGTTTCGCTGCGTGTTGGCAATGGTTAGCAACGGCGTCCCTAGCAAATGCGTGTAGAAATAGGGGGTCGCCGCGCCGAGCTCTGAGCTTCATTACGGCATAGCTCTGTTAGATTGCTATACTAAGGTAGCTTATAGGCGCGCACTAGTTAGTGTGGTTAGCCGTGATCACGTCATAGTATTGTAATGAGCAAAATTACTAGCGCACTTATGAGTGTCCACATGTAATATATCATTGGAAAGAGTAAGTTTAGCATAACTAGCAACACTACTTAGACAGAATAATTACTGTAATTAATCAGTCGATAGCAGCCACCGCGGTGGCTCAGTGGTTATGGTGCTCGGCTCCTGAACCGAAAGACGCGGGTTCGATCCCGGCCGCGGCGGTTGAATTTCTTTGGAGGAGAAATTTTAGAGGCTCGTGTACTGTGCGATGTCAGTGCACGTTAAAGAACCCCAGGTGGTCGAAATTTCCGGAGCCCTCCACTACGGCGTCTCTCATAGCCTTAGTCGCTTTGGGACGTTAAACCCCATAAACCAAACCAAACCAATCAGTTGATATATCTTCATATACAAACGGACAACGAAAAGTGATAAAGACGTCACGTGACCTTTAGCTTCACTTTGGAAAAAGATTCTGAAATGTAGAATAATAATAGCTGAACGGCTGACTTCATATGCGGTATAACGCAATCTAAATCACGTGACTTATCATGGCATCAATCGGCGCATTGAAGAGGCACCTCCCGAAGCTGCTCTCGCCAATGACAGCGGGAATGAAAACGCCAATGAATGAAAACGCCAATGAAGACGCCAATGACGGGAATGAAAACGCAGTCGCTCTGACGAGCTGCGTTGCTGGCAGTTGTACAGATGGGCACTCAACTTTACAGATGCCAAGCCGCATGTTGTTAACCGTTACACTTGAGCTGTTTGAGAGTGAAGCATTTTGTTCTTTCAGTGACTTGACAGTACATAGAGTGGAATTTTCGCTTTTGAATACGTAGACCATGCCACTCAAAAACGATACACTCTTCATTACTGGGTCAAGCTTAGTTTTGATAGTACCATTGTCAGAGCCCGACAAGTCTAGCTTCGCCGTGTATTTGCTTGAACCCATGTCGGAAGCTTGGATCGCTTTATTATTGAGGCTGGACTCGATGTCATCGATCCATTTAGCTAGTTCGGCAAGGCAAGGCACAGTGAGTACTAAGGCAGCAACCAGACGAGCAGCAGCGAGAGCAGAAAAATAATATACCAAGGAAAAAAGCTCCGTAATGTTAAGGTTAACCTGCATAAAAATAAGTGGCGACTTAGATGCCGGCCGCTGTGCTGTCACCGCTGGTGCAGTTGTAGTTCAATTATTCCGGCTTGATTTTAGAGGCAAAGGTTATCGGAAGGCCAGTCGGACAGTCTATGGAATATGGTTTTGAGTGGTTGCACCAAAATCTGCATGTAGTCTAGGATGATGCGGCTGCAAAGGGTCGAAGACGAAAGTTGGAGCTGAGCTCGCTTTTGTAAACGGGAATTTGTCTGCACAAAAATGAGTGGCGGCTTCGATGCTTCACGCCGGGCTGTCGGCGCTGCTGTTGTCAGCGACGTGAGGCAACTGTCAAGAACAGTTTCGCAATAAAGTTTATTCTCTCAGTCTCACGCAGGCAGCTGAACTTATGATCTCTTGCACGTTATTGTTGCTCGTCGACGTCGCGTCCGGATTCGCAATGGAAATTTAGGCTAGGTCTTTGTATTGCAGGTTTGACCGTCGAGGCTCCTTATATGGTAAAGGCCTCTTGAATTAATTCGCTAAAGGTTATGGGCGTGTTGCGCACGTGCCCACGAAACATTTGCTCCTTGACGGCTCCCACAAAGAAAATCTTTATTTATGCGTCCTCTTCGGATTGGTACGCCGTAAGGGACTTCATCTTTTTTTTTTTTTAGTATACGTCCCGACTGAGTTATTTAGCTGCTAAATGCCTGATTGCACCTGAAACGAGGCCTTCTTATTCCGTACGACGCTCGTGACCGTCTTGAGTGGTTCCTAACTGAACGTGTCCGATGTGCAGAACGCTCGCTTTTAGTACCAGCTTGTCGCAGGTATCTCCAGCGCAAAGAAGACCTAGCGAAGTTTCAAGGCAACCTCGCAGCTGTTGAATTTGGCTACATTGGTCGAAACTGTCGATTCATTCTAGTGGGTCGGAGCCACAAGAACTATCAAACGATTTTGGTACCCAGGGCTGCAGGATAATTTTATTGTGGCACGCGTCCAAGGCGGTGTCATACAGCTTTCCTAGGCAGTCAAGTGCAATCCAACAGAATTCCGTGCTAGTGGGGAGTCCCAGGAGACGACGGCTGTTTTCTGCTTGCAGTTAGGCCTCGCCAGCTTCACTCGAGTTTCCAGCACCTACCCCTGGCAAACCCCGCACTCTGACTGGTTGTCACGTAGAAGTGATGGCTGTCCTGCAGTCAGGAGGGAAAAAAAGTGGTAGTGTTTTGGCGTAATTAAACCGAATAGGCGTGCGAAAGCATGTGTTCAGCCAGATTGGCTCATGGGCTTCCTTTCCTGGGTCGTCGCCACATCTGGAAATATTATTTTAACAGAACTATTAGTTGATGACGACGACGACATAAAATGCACAGCGCGAGAGTGTGCTGCACGAGTTGTGGCTTGCTTCGGCGTTAGCATGGGGCTCACATGCGCAGGCCAGCCAAGTTGATTTCCTCACGCGGCCGTGGGTTCGAAGCCCCGCCGGGACTATTTTTATTTTACCTATTTATTTACCTTATCCAGGCTCATAAGGTCTATTCAAGGTGAGTATTTAGCGATGAAACGGGTTTTGCAGCTTGAGTCGTCAGGTAGAGCTTTCAGCCGAAAAATCTTCAAAAAAGAACTGCTTATCGGGTTGACTTAACTCCATAAATAACAACTCAACGGCGGCAACAACGACAGCCGTGCTCGGCGGTCGTCGAGGACCAGCTCCTCTGCTTTCGGCCGGGTAAATTTGAAGTAAGCAAAGGATGTTCGAAATGAAGGAGCCCTCGTCCGTAGCTGCGGTCATTCGATATTAACGTGGTCGTTAGTCGCCTTGTAAACAAAGTGATAAGGCCCTTTTCTTCCCGCTGCGATCTTAGAAAGAACATTCAATAAATAAATTCGTGTCAATATTGTTTCAACTAAGATGCTCTGCAATATGTTTAAATATAGGCTGCTTGAATTAGAGGTGTTTTTTCGGGGCATAGCGTTGTCAGCTGTGCAACGCGTCAGAATACAGCTAAGATGGGGTAACTGGTAGGCTTTCTACATAATAGTGACTAGTTAACGCCTTAACTTTTAGTGTGTTCTCCTTATCTATTAAGAGGCCTTTGGCGCAGCGTAAGTCACATGATCTCAATTTTTATAATTTCGAAAACGGAGGCACGATCCTGGCTGTGACCAAATGTATTTTTTCGTCATTTCGCTGGACTGCTTGCAGTGGAGTGGTTGGCTTGTCTGCATGATTCTCGAAAACGAGTTTATTGTGGCGAGATGTAGCCAACATTCCTCTGTCCATGCCGCCCTGAAAACTGCTTTGTCGAAATTCGATAGTCTGATACGAAGACCACTTACGGCGCACTACACGCCTCTCCATAAATAAGGAGACTAGCAGTAACAGTTAAAATGTTACCTACCAAATATTAGTTAGCCGGCCTAATGCTTAGCATGTGCTAGATGTATTTTCATGCGCACCAACAGTGACAATGCTAAGCCGAAAAAAAGCGCTTGTCAAACTCAAAAAGCGTATTAATGCAAAAGATTTATAAGTCTCATTAGCTCAACGGCCAGCTCACGCCGTCCATGCTACGGAATTCCGATGATATCAGAACGCTGGTGTACGATGTGAAAACACATGTTTACAGTTTACAGGGGGTTTGACGTCCCGCTGTGTTGCGTCGTAGGCACGCGTCAAGTGGGTGCCCCGATCGAAGAACCACACGAGTCGGGTGCTGGCATCAGAAGAATGCTGATTGTTATCTAAGCGTATCTTTTATAGCAGCGAAAGAAAAGGGACGGCAGGGGAAGGGAAGGAGAGATATGGAAAAACGTGCACTCATGTTGTGTGGTGCCGACGCGCGACTAGGTTTGGCGAGCTCGGTCGCGAAATTATAAGCACCTGATACCGGTTACAACACGCAGCGACTCGGGCTATGCGGGATGCCGTAGTGACGGGCTCCTGATTTCGACCAGCTGGAGTTCTTTAACGTGCACTGACATCGCAGGCAACACGGGCCTCTATAATTTCGCCTCTATCGAAATTCGACCGCTGCCGCCGTAATCGAACCCGCCTATTTCGGGTCAGCAGGAGAGCGCCATAACGACGGAGCCACCGGGGCGGCCGTCACAACGCATGCAGGCGAACATGTGTTGCAATTATGACGAAATGGCTTATGAAAGTCACGACTCACAGACATTCTTCAACCTATCATAATTCAGCACTTTATAAGTAACGCAGTGTAAGGTGCACAAATTTTTTACAAAACATGCATAGGCCTAACTGATCGACACAGTCATGACTTTGAGACATTCTGCAGCGTATTACAAGCAGTGTAATCTAAGGTGCACAGAGTGTGTGCAATGTATGCATAGTCATGTCTCAAAGTCATGACTGAGAGCCATTCTGCAAAGTAGCATGATTCTACGCTTTAGTGGTTTCCTATCACGACGCGTAAAGGAAGCCACCGGGGTGCCTCAGTGATTATGGTGCTCGGCTGCTGGCCCGAAAGACGCGGGTTCGATCCCTATGGCGGCGGTCAAATGTCTATGGAGGCGAAATTCTAGAGGCCGTCTACTGTGCGATGTAACCGTACGTTAAAACCCCAGGTGGTCGAAATTTCTAGAGCCCTTCACTACGGCCTTCCTCATAGCCTTAGTCGGTTTAGGCCATTCAACTGCCGTAAAGCATAAATCAACACGTAAGGAGTCTTAAGTATCTCCGCATCACTCTTAAGAATCATACATAATCTGAGGTGAAAAACCCGCTATACTTTCACCTGTGGAAGTGATTGTTCGCTGATAATGGTTATGTCGTCGCTTAGAAAACGTTAACTCGGGCCCCTGCAATGAGCCTTTGAAAAGGATCAATACTTGTGTTAAGTGAGATAGGGGCTTTAACACATTTTACGTGACCGTTTCTGATAAGAAAGAACATCTAGTTTTTTCACATCCTACTAACAATCAAATCAAAGGCATCATCGAAAGGCAGTACCATTTCTTCACACCTACTGACAACCTCCATTGGTGCGAGCATGCCCTCGGTATTTGATGATAACATCAATGCAAGCTAGGCTCGTTAAAATGGTACTGAAAAATTCCAACCCAGATATAAACTGAAATCTTATTAAATTATTGTAAGGTCAGCTTTGGAATGGATGGGTATAAGTTGGGATCGTTTTCAACAGTACTTCATAAATAAACGAAAATGTTCGAAGACTTTCAGTTAGGTTTAATTTTCTGCTTGCTAGAGACAATTATCTTTAACAGCCCTGCTTGCTCTGGCAGAAGTTTTTAAACTGAGCACAATAAGGATGATACTTGAACTAAAGTTCACTATTAACTGCACACCAGTAAACTGGTTCCCTGCCTTTAACTTTAACCTCTTGGAAAACTATCGCTTTGTATTATTCGCATGATTGCTCATTATGACATGCACCCATCAGTGAATGTTTAAAGGATTCGCTCCTTCCAAAGATGTTAATGTATTTTAAAAACCCTCGGGCAGAATTACTTATGGACATATACCAACAAAAAAAATGTGACGGTGTTGGAGGCGTATATTGTCTAAACTGAACTCTACCCGTGTGTATTTTTTGGTTAATGTTTTATGTTTATTCCAAACAATCGCTCCCGGAATGTTCTGTATGGCGGAAGCGGATATTTTGTATTCCTGTTTTCCTTATTTCATTCCCACCCCCGAACAAAAAATGAAAATGCATTAAAATCAAAATAGGTCTATATAAACAATCAAACGAAATCAGGAAGCATCTTACAAGAAAGAAAATAAAAATGAACAAATGAATGGTAAGGTGACTAACAGAAAACAAAAAATGCATAAGATAAAGAAGAATAAAAGCATTATGAAACAACCAACTGAGTATTACATGACCATAATTTAAAATACATACGTAAATGTAGTCCTTGCTCGACGCAGCTTGCCGGACGGTTGGTAAGGCGTTTTATTTTATTTTTCGCGCATAAACAATCACGGTAGTAAGGTTCTGGCGTCCTGTATTCTGATATCGACTAAACGATTAGCTTTGTCTTCGCTATATGCATCGAATAGAACAAATAGAGACAACTTACGTGCATTATGTTGTGCTGTGAAGAGGGCACTGTCGATGAATACCGCGGAAGGTCACCCGTGTAACGAAAAAGACCAAGGCACTGATTGTGCTGATCCCTTTGCTAGGCGCGAGGTTTTTTTTTTTTTTTTTGAACTGGCGCCTCCGCACAAGACGGCCAAGATGATCACCTACCACACAATGTGAGGACCTATTCAGGTTAGTGGGCAAGCGAAACGAAGGAAGGAAAGCGAGATATTTTACATTTATTTTCCACAGTGATGCTTCTAAACTTGTCAGTAGCAGCCGCCTCCTTAACCATGTTGGCTTTAATGCACATGAACGCACTAACTTTAGTTCGTTGCAAATCACTCCATTTGTTGAACACCTACAAGCACGTTCTTTTGTCCCGCAAAATACACTTCTTATTCATTGCTAATTTTGAAGTTCGATACCAAAGACATATCCCAATAAATTTAATATCGACACGAAAATCCGCAGACAATACTTTCAAACAACCTGCCTGGCAGAACTTCTGCCTCTGCCTCTCAGTGTATATATTTCTCTTTTGTAAATACTTGTATATTATGTTCAAATTTAAAGAAATGCAGGCGTAAAGGTATGCTTTCAGGATGTGAGTTGCTTTTGTTCGGCTTGTAATCTGTACCTCATTTGGCCTGCAAAACAGTAATGAGGAGAAAGGTACGTACGGAGAACCGAAAGAAAGAGGTTAAGTCTGAAGAAAACATACGTACCATCTTTGCCAAAAATAACCGAGCAGCCGCGGCGACAGCGCGAGCGGGCTCTCAGTCCAACGGCGACGCTGCGGTCCCCGGCGCTGGCTGCTGCTCCCCGGCTGCGAGTGTAAACTGGCTGATGCATGCCCGTGCTCTCGCCCTCCTTCTTTGGATGATAAGAACTAAGCAGGTAATCTGTGCGGCTAGCAATTTCGCGCCTTTAGAGTTCTGTCATACCAAGCGAGGCCCCAGGCTTACGTCAGCCAGTTTACACTCGCAACCGGGAAGCAGCCGCCAGCGCCGGGGACTGCAGCGCCCTCGCTCGGCTGCAAGCCCACTCCGGCCACCTCGGCTGCTCGGTTCATTTTGGCAAAGGCGGTGCATGTGCCTATTTGATGTCGGTAGCTTTTCAGATCAGTGACTTAACCACTCTTTATTTATAATTTGCGCTAATATGAAGACATTTCTTCCTTTGTCCAGTGCCTTCGTTTTCACAGTAAGTTTAAATTCAACAATAGCGCTTGTACCTGCTGGCAATATTGAATGCTATCCGGGCCCACCTGACTCATAAGTACAATTTAGGTCAGAAAGTGCGTGCTCTAGAGAATGCGGTCCTTTCGTGCGGACTACCCTAGAGTCACCGCTGTTGTTTGTACTCCCGACAAATGAGCGAAACGGTCGGGGAGTTATTTTCTTGCGTAACTGTCACATCGATATCTAACACACTCAGCTGTGCGAGGAGAACAAAAAAACTCTCGTATTGCCCCGATGGCATAAAATCCCGCCTTTTTCGATGTGCCTTGTTTAGACGCAGATATAAAATCATCATTCTCCGCACAAGAATTGGGTGTCGCTGCAACAGAATATGGGAAAGGGGTATGCGACTGTACGCAACCGCTTTACATGTACGATGCGAAACATCCCGAAAGCACTTTGCAACGATTCCACTCAGCATGCTCAGGGCATGGGCCTAGACCCAACTTCTAAAGTGCGTGAGGAATGCAAAGGAGAAAAAAAGAGAGAGAGAATGAAAAAAGGGACGACGAGACGGATGGCGCAGGTTCCGTTAAACTGAGAAAACAACAGAAAAGAAATAAAGGATGTCAGTATTAGGAGATGATAGGATCGCATCGGAGCTGTTCTATGCATTTCAGCCGGGCACTGCTGTTCACGCTTCAGAGGTGGTGTAGTTTTTCGGATACGTGCGAAAGAAATAAAAGCAAGCTGCGTCTAATCTTTTGTCTCACTCTCTCTTTCCCTGCCTTTTACTTCAATCCCACTTCGATTTTCATTTTGGGGGGAAGCTAGAGGTGTGAAGAAACACGCGGGGTGGACGGCACTGCTGGGGGGATTGAAGCGATTTCATCTTTGGCATCGTTTGCATCTCGAATGGTTCGCATTCCAGACCAGCGCTTGAATTGCAAGTTTTCTCGGTGCAGTATTTTTTAATGCTTTGCAAAAAGAGCGAAGCAGGGCGAGAACAGTGATCGCCACTTTTGCTGATGACCGAGCGCAAGCTCTGCAATTTGTCATGATTCGCTGTCGTTGCCAATCGAGGTGATTCCTGCACTGCGCTTCTGTCCTTCAGCCTGCATAAAGGGCCCGACTGATGAACAGCGGCAACTTTATTTGCCGTTCTATGTTTTGGAAATGCTGAAGCCGGTGTCAATGACAGATTTCTTTCCGTTTATGGCTTAAAAGGGGCACTTACTGACTTTTAAGACTCTCTACGCAATGTAGAAATAAAAATGAAACAAGTAAACGAACCTCAATAATGCGCAATTCCGCAGAAAGCGGAGAAAGACGTAGACACACGAATGCTAATATATGTCCGTATGTGTGCGTAGCGCTCATATGAATTCTTGCTTAATATGGCACTTATTGGGTAAGGAACATAATACGATGATCACGAGCTGAACCAGTTATCTTGACTGAGATTAAGCAGTAATACATCTCAGAGAAGAGTTTCTCTCATATTTACTACTCGGGGAAGTTATAACTTTTTACCGGTTTCATTACAACTACTACACCTTCAGAAATAGATTAATGGCATGGAACAATATAGCAGATTGCGGAACTTAGAAATGCAGGGCTTCTCTCTTAAGCAAGGTGAGCAGATGTCTGAGGCACTGAAAAACTTAGCCGAGAAGTTGAAAATTGAGCTAATTGAATCAGATATTGAAGCAGCTCGTTGTCTCCCGCAGAAAACAAAATTCTGCCGGTGCGGTTCACATGTCTCGCTTGAAAAGAAAAATGAATGAGTCATCGAAGCCAGATCAAGCCCTTAGTCAAACAGAAGGAGTTACCTGAAATGTACGTTAACAATAACCTCATCACACCGAACAGGAAACTGCTTTGTAAGGCTGAGCAGAAAGGCAAGGCAAATAATTTTAAATTTGTTTGGGTCAAACATGGCAAGATTTTTGCTAGGAAAACCGACGTCTCTTCTAGTTTTCGAAAAGATGCTTCTACCTATTTAGATAAGCTGGTTTGAACAATGAACTCTGCCTTCTCCCGGAGCGCTCGCAATGGTGAACTTTGTAGCTTACGTTCGCCAAAGGAGGAAGCGTTCAGTGTACTTTACGAAAACATGCGTAGCCTGCTAAAACATTGGAAGGAATTTTAGCTGTTGTTGACATTATTCAGAGTTCTGTTGATATATTCGTACTTGCCGAAATTAACATCCCTCCCACACTTCTCTCCGCTTTCTCAGCACCTAGATATTCTAGTTTCTGTTTCACACGCTGAACTTGGATAGGCGGCGGCATTCTTGTTTCTGTTAACACCAAATGGAATGCCTACCCTTCATAAAAACTTTTGCTTTTCTGAGTGCTTTGCAATGCAGATACCATTTTCAAGTGCGGCTGTTACTGTTCTATAAATTTACAGGCATTCTTCCCAAAATGCGAAAGATTTTCTTTCTGAGCTATACAATTTTTTTTGGGCTTCCAATTGACAAATCATGCTATATGCGTCATTGGAGATTTCAACATTGATATCTTGTCCCCGGCACGTTATCTGTTTGCGAATACCTAGATACCTTGGCAAAACATGGCATTGAATCGATGATAAAAGATTACACAAGAGAACACCAGGGTAAACAATTCTAAGCTTCCTGTATTGATCTCCTCAATACCAGAGCTCTGTTTTCCCCGTCATTCTCTTCGGTAGTTGCATAAAAACTTTCAGATCACTACTTTGTAGATTGACATATCCGTTTGTTTCTTTAAATATATCTCACCCTATTGAGGAGCGAATTTTATGCATGGGCACTGCCACATTCGATGACCACATAGCGGATTTTAACTGGGTCTCTTTCCTTCAAGCAAGTTAATTTTCTCATCCTTATAACAGATTTGTACGGGTTATCCGTTCCATAACTGCCTTATCACAAAGGTCAAAGTAATTAAAAACGCAACCTACATCATCCTTGATTAACGCATGACATTCTAGAGGCCATTGCAGAAAAAGATGCCCTCTGGATACGTTGCAAGCGTAGTCCCAATAACACACGCCTCAAATTGAATTTCAGGTTGCTTAGAAATAAAGTTACTGCCATGACTCGAGCTTCGAAACGTATCTACTTCAATACGGGTTTTCATAAGAAGCAAGCACTCGTGGCGTAAAACTGGAACATCTATTAATTGTCTTTTTGGAAGAAACCCAAAGCAATCAATTTGCGAATCAGATGCTAGAGTCTTCAAAGACTTGCCCTCTGTGGCCTCTCAGGTTAATGTGTTTTTCTCTCAGGTCTGCAGGAAGTTCCCTTTATCCACTATGAGGTTCCACAGTATTTATATTGCACAGCTTCTTGAGATTTTCTCCTCTTTATTACACCCTAGGATCTTCATAGCCTAATCTTTAGCTTCAGTTCCAAGAAATCTGCAGGTGTCGACAATATCAAAATGAGCGACCTCCAGCGTGATTTTACAATACTGATATCGGTACTTCTTTTCATGCTGAACAGTTTTATTACTGACTGCTTCCCTCCACAGAATTGAAAACTTGCCACAATTAAACCACTAAACAAAAGCGGCCTGCTAAAGCCTATTGAAAAATATAGGCCTATTTCAATTCTACGTGCTATTGCACCGATTCTCGAAAAACACCTATTCCGAGTTATGCACCCTTTTGTTCTGTCCAATAATATACTAACAGAGGCGCAGTTTGGTTCCATTGAAGGTAAAGGAACAGTTTTGTTATTACAAACTTTTACTGATATCATTTACTCATGTTACAATAATAATTAATTAGCATCAAAGCCATCAAAGATTTCGATTGTATTCGTCATGACAAACTGTTAAAAAAACTTGATGTCACGCGATTTAGTGGTGCGTTTACTGATCTGCTGGAAGACTTTTCCTAATCAGGCCCAAGTTCTCGAAATAGGCGAGCATCGAAGTGCAGAGTCACTTTTGTCGGCAGGTGTTCCCCAAGGCTTTGTGTTATCGCCTTCGCTTTGCAATTTATTTATAAATGATTTATCAAATGCTATAGCAAAATAGTACATTTTTCAATATGCCGATAGCACGCTTTTGTTGTCAACAAACGCCTCGCGGCCTCTGGACATGGATCCTGTTAGAACGGATGTGGTGCATGCTGTGGACTGGTTTTTAGATAATTATATCTCAATTAATCAACAAAAAATAATCCCATCTATATTCATAATCCCCTTAAAAAAGCTTCCCTTTGTTGAAGCTTTGTTTTTACATTCTTCACATTGTATTAATTGTTGCATTCCTATTCATTTTTCAACAGTGTAAAATTCCTTGGTATACTTTTTTACAAAGATATGTCTTAGAATAATGATCTTAGTATGTAACAAGCTTCGTGGTTTAACGTCTGTACTGTACGATGTCCGATATTTATTACCTTTTCAGACTCGCAAACGTATTCCACATTCCCTTATTTATGGTATCCTCAGATATAGAGTCACTGTGTTTTATCACTGCTCAAAGATTGCTTTAATGGGATTAAACGCAATACTAACCAACATTCTCCGATCCATGGCATAGAATTTGGACGTTTCACCTGGCTGTAATTTATATTCGTTTTTACAACCGCCTTCTTCCAATGCACTCTTTTATCATCTAGTTATTCGTGCTTCCTGTTTAGAAATTGATTATTTGGTTCCTTTCCTTCCTGGTCGTTCTTTTCGACATCGCCCTCGTTTTACGGTACCTCGCTGCTACACACGTTATGGCCGCTTCACTCGTAATATTATGTACCCGATATTTTAATTCCGTGCCTGGTTTTGTGTTTTCAGTTTCTTCACAATTAAAGCATTTCTTAAAATCTGTTGTGCCGGTAACTTAAAATGTTTCTTTGTTCTTGTTTTGTTTTGGGTTAATTTTGTTTTCTTGTTTTGTCACGCCTGTATTGCAATTTCTCCGTCATTCATAAACTGCCGGGTACCGCCCTACAAACCTTTTTGGCTTGGGCAGACCCGTCTTAAAATGTAAAGATTTTTTTCTGGAAAATAAGAGTGTTTAGCATTATGTTTTATTTTACGAAGTCTTGAAACATCCGCTTCACTTGAGAAACTTGAAAGGTTAAGATGAAAAATCCACCCTTGCTACGTCTGGAACTACGATGCAAATAGGCCTGCAGTAAAAAAAAAATGTTCCATGTTAGACACCAACGTAGTGCGCCCTTCGTCCATTCGTTCCAGGACCGGCTTCTCCCGTTGTGCGGCGCCAGCAGTTCTTTAAGGTGGACACCACCGCCACGTACCTGGAAGCGCGATTGATGTGTCCACAGACCAAGTAAGCCAGTTAGGCGCGTCTTCAACATTTCCATCGCCAGTGCCAATTTACTCAACTTACGCCGGCCGGCCATGCTCCATTATCGCGTTTCAGCAAGTAGGTTCTCAACGCCAATGCGCTTTCTTCTGGTGCAGCGTTTCTGACACAATTTTGTCCACGCGAACGCATGCAGCGCACATCTTTACATCTTCATGCCACTACGGTCATATAGCTCTAAGGGCGAATATTAGTATGATAGTAGCATTAGTTAATGAACAAGGCACTGTGTAATGCAAAGCCCCAGTGTGTGTTGCAGTTTAACATGTGGCATGATCGCCTGCGGCGGTACCCTAGTGTAATGTGTAATTTTAATCTGTTCACGTAACCCCAAGTGCGGTGACGTATTTTAGCATGTGTGTTGTGTTCTTCGCGTGGATTGGTTCGTAAATGACATGCTGATGTCTGCATTAAAGCAAAAAAGCGGCACTACCCTAGTGCTGTCCTGCAGTGGCGAGCGTAGCTGATGTGTTCGCGCGTCTGTGGGTTCGAAACCTAGTCGCAGCTGTATATATTTTATATATTTATTTACTTTGTGATGAATTTCCCAAGGATACCTTCAGGATCAAGCAGCATACAAGCAGGTGAACCGCTTTCACCTGTAAACCATGTTTTTAGTTTCTAAACAGTTTAGTTCTTACTGATTAGAAATGAAGCCTCTTGTATTTCTACTGCGGGTAGGTTATGAAACAATAACACTTGCCTGAGCTCCACGGCTTCTCTGTTGTTGCTGAAAATTTGCCCGCACGTTTTTTTTCTTTGTAGTAGAATTCCTTGCGATCAAAAATTGCCCACTTTAACCATCCCTATGCCCCGCTTCTTACATGTTACCTTGTACAAAGCTTGCTATTTGGTCGGATGGCTCGGGGCCTGGGGCGTTAGGCTGTTGAGCACAAGGTCGCAGGTTATACTCCCACAGCAGTGGCAGGAGTTCTGTGGAAGGGCTATGCGAGAAATTCGCGCAGTAATATTTCTGAACACGTTAAGCAGCCGTAAGCCAGAAATGATCGCATATAATATGAAGCCGTGCATCACGCCCTGACACATAGCAGGCTTAGCTTGGGACGCAAAAGGTCTAGTAATGTATTTCCACCTGTCCAAATACCAGCGGGCAATCAGGGGCGTGCATGTGAAAATGCAATGATTAGCCGCCGTACCTGCAATGAATGTACTGGCGACTGCACAGCTAACCTTTCAGGCACAGTTTTTCTCTAAGTGGGCTGGTGCAGAACACTGCGGCTAGGATTCATGAACCTCCGCTCCCCATAACTTTTGCCTACTCATTGCACTGAGCGCGACCGAGCTCTATGGCCAAGTGGGCAGTCTACGATTCTTGCTGCAATCCCCTCGTATTTCCTCGCATCAGATTCTCTCCTTCTTACTTTGCTAAAAGATGCCACCCAGCAATCTCCCATTCTTGGGTAAAGTGACGTCGTTCATTTTCTTACAACATCCTGATAGCGCGTTTTCGCTGTTCACTCAGCGAATAGCGGCTTTCCCCAAGACGTGAAGTCATTCGTCCCTATGTGTGGGTGTGGAGAAGGAAAAGCTAGGGCTTTCAATGACAGCACAATCAAAACGTAAACTATATTCAGAGAACTACCTAGTCTGTTCATTCCCTATACGGAAAGCTTTTCTGAAGCTGAAAACACGGCAGCTGGAAAACCTTCGCAATTATTATCACCAACAACAGCAGCCAGCTGCCAACCAATGTAGAAGAAAACCTTCCCCTACTGTGCTTTGAATAACACTGTCCTGCACCACTTGCGGCCATCGACCTCCGCCAGCTTCCGTATCTCATCCACACTCCTGACGCTCTGTGCCCCTATGATAACCTTAGCTTCTAAGAAAATCCGCTGTGTTATATATTTGAGATCGTTATCTTAAGTGGGCACTATCAATGCTCATTTGCTTCTCTTGATTTTAATGAAAATATCACTAAGTCAGTCGCACTTGTTCACAAAGAAATCTACGGTTTAATCATAGTTAAACCGAGTACACGTGCGAAAGCATCTTTTTACCCTGATTGGCTCCTGGCTTTGCTTCGCTGGGTCGTCGGCACGTCTGGAGAAGATATCAAGCAGAGGTTGAGTTTTTTCTGGAGTTTAAGCTCATCTGATCAGTTCACGCCGCAGATAGAAGTTGATGCAGACGATGAAGTGCAAACCGCGAGAGTCTGTTGCAGTTTAACACGCAACATGATCGTCTGCGGTGATAGCATAGTGCTTTCGTATAGGAACCAGCGACAACACGAAATCATTAGGTTTTAAAATTATACTTATTTCCTTCGTTTCTAATGACATGCCTACTAATTACCACAAGTCATAAGGCAACGCCTACACTAGCTTTGGCTTTATTCGCCAGACGGCAACGCTATTTTCTGCTCTGTGCGTTGCGTAACCGCCTCGGAATCTGGAGATAGTTGTTTCAGACCCCCACACTATTCAATGAATTTTTTTTTCTGGCTGACGACGTCTTTACAAGTTTTCTGGACCAGTTATTCTGGATGCTGACAACGACGTGGGGTTTTGCTGATAATTGGCCATTTAGGGCATTCGCACTGGAAAAGGATATGCCCGAAACTGTACGACGACAAGACTAATGAAGAGGCGCCTCGTGGTGTCCTCATCTTCAGTTGGTACTCTCAGTAGGCACCGGAAAACCAGCTTTGTTCGGAAGCATTCTTTAAAGTCGCCCAGCTTACAAAGTTTTCGCCCCTTCGTTGCATCTCCTACTGGGGTGTAAAAGGGTTTTATGATGGGGTATGAGCATATTCCATACAATTTCCTCACTTTTTGCTCTTGTACTTCACTTCATTTCTTGCCCCCTCCCTTAAAGGACTTCGCATTTATCAGGGTTGCCTTTTGGGTTGGAGGAAGTACATTTTAATCTCTGTCCCGGTACATCGCTCGAAATTAGAGCAATGTCGACCGGCAAAAGCTTCCCCTGTCAGCTGCGATCTTTTAGCGACATTGTGGTCTGTACGGAGTTTTGGCAGATTCGTATATATTGAAATTGGGAAGTCAGCTATGGCGGGACAGTGCACTGTCCCTGGCAGCAGGAATTTGGTAGGCGTCCTCGCCGATCGGTGGATGGTCTTGGAAGTATGGAGGAATGAATAGGAACCTATAGGCATGGGTCCAGTGTCGGTGGTTTTAAGGCTGATGTATGGTCCCTCTATGGCATTCGTAACTGCTTCCTCCAGCTGCTGAATATACCAGCCACTAAAAGGAGCTCCAGTCCAGCGTTCTGTCGAGCTGTCAGGTTTGCCAGGTTAACGCGACAATGGTTGGGCACACCCCATGGGCATGCCAAGTCAGCAGCACGTGACAAACAAGAATGCGTCCGGTAAGAAGCTTACCACAATCGAAAATGGTACGTTTCCTTGTTTGGCACGAATGAAATCCGCATGTTCAAATCCGAATGCTTTCTTTTTGTTATAGTGCTACTCATAATAGCTCTCCATATAATGAAAACTACATCTCGCTGGTGTTTGTTCGCAGACTCACTTCCTTAACGATCTTTCTTTCCTGAACAAGATAAGGCATCAAGGATTCGCAGGCTCTCACGTCGCTATCGGTTCATCACGCGGAAATGTGTGTTTTCGAGGACAAATTATTAAAAATTCATATACCACCATCCTAGCTGATTATAACCTCAAATACCAAGCATTCTGCACAGAAAAGAAAGCCTTACGTTTGCACAACGACTAGTTTGCTACAGTAAAAATGCCTGACAAACAGGGGCGTATGACTCGCCCTCCTGCTTCCGCCCCGCAGCAAGAAAACTGCCTAACTTTTATCGGCAGTTTAGGAAAGCCCCTCAGCTTGATGTGCTGTTCCATTGTTGTTCCGATAAATGAAGATGTGATTAAGTGGCTTGAGGAAATGTATATATTTCGACAACTTCGACATGTGTAGAGCTTTTCTTCACTAGAAATTACACCTGGTGACTTTTGTGCCACTTTAAAAATAATGTTTCGCATATTCCCGACAGACAGGTAAATAATCACCGCCCAAAAAGCAGGTATACGGCTCGAAATTGCTTCCTGAAATTTGGGGGATCACTGGAGCTAGGCGATGATTGGTAGACCCTCCCGTCATATTTGTGTCACATCGAAAAAACGCCGTCCGTGAATTTGTCCTCATCAGGAGTTGATGGATGTCATGGGATGCGCGAGACAACAGCTGGAGGCGCGTCGAGTCTGCGTACCGTTTGGGAGTGCTTACCGCGGGTGCTCACTCAAGTGCCGGGCCACGCTACACAAGCTGTGTGTGCGCCTAATGAGTTTGTGTGCTTGGTTGTATTCACTAATTGTACGAAAAATTTCCTCGACACAAAAACTGGGTCCCCATTAATGCTTTCAGGGGGAACCGGTGCAACCTTTTTATTCTGTTAGCAGTACAGCCTACTTTCGGCGAAAAAGCCGTCGTCTGTGTCGGCTTTCGAGCGCTATGCTTCCACTCTTGCACTCGCGGGGCACAGAAGGTAAACATACATCTCTCACCAAATAGCCTGCACGCACCACCTACCAACACCACCTCACTTTAAAAATGCACCATACAGGTACAAACAAAAGGAGAAAAAACACCCAAGCGCCATCAATTGCATGAAGTGATTTACGGTACCTTAGAGCGATGTTTCACATTACACCCTCTTATTGCCAAATTTATTGCTGCTGGGAGCTTCTAAATCGATACTTGGTTATGGGAAATATATTTTCCCCACTCTATAATTTAAGCTGGCTGGCGGACTGCCTGAAGTCACTGGCCAGGAAGCTTATTTGGAAGCATTGAGGTTTGCAAGAACCAATCGTGGATGAAATATGATGTTTACGTTTTGTTAATACATTCGCTCCGGTATGCTATGCCTCAGCTGCCCTCTCGCGAATAAGCTTTTTCTTTCAATCAATACATGCTAACTCTTATTTACGGAGAACAGGTGCGTCACCTCTCTACGACCTCTTTCCACGCATAAGTTGTCCTGAGGGGCTACGGTGAGTGATGAGTGTCATTGTTACGAAATGCAGCGAGTTTTCGTCACGCATATTTGGATACCGCATTGTTGATTTTTTAAAGAATTTCACATGTAGCACTTCTGTTTAAGGCATTTATAAGAATGGCAGAAGTCTGTAAATAACATATATAAATGAATAATTGTGATGTTAGCTGCGTGCGAGGCCCGATTTTCAAGAATGGCAATAGTGTCTTTCGCACTCACGCTCTCCTCCTCGAAAGCAATCCTGAAACGCTTTATATGTGTGTCGCTGCACAGCGCTTAGCCGTAAATGTAATCAACAGAAACGGTCATGGCATCATGGTTGCGCGCGAAGAAACCTGACGTCACTTCTGCATAGATGAATTAGGGCCGCTCTGTTTTGTTGTTGGACCGTCGTTGGAAAAAATAAAAATGACAACAACGCTTACCTACGCTGGTTATTCAGGTATATCTGCTCTGACCCCACTCACATCAAGGAGCCTAAGAATCTGTCTTTTGAATAGAATTATAAGCTAGTCCCGCGACTTAGCAGGAATGACTATTCCGTGATTAGGCAAAGCACAAATTTTGGTCACAACGAAACTTTTCTGGCAGGATTGTAGGTCAGAATCTTCGGTAATGCAAAAGATGCGATAAAGAATACCTCCTTAAGGTGGTTATATATATATTGAATAATTTCGCGTGCAGTCAATTTTTTTACAGCAGGGAAGTTTTCTTAATTTGAGCGCCTTGCGGCTCCTCCTCTCCTTGAATTTCAGAGGCATTTCGCTTCTTCTAACTGCCGTACTGAACAGAAGCATTTTCGCACAATAATCGAACCAGTATGAATTGAATGCGAACGCCTCAATCTATTAAAACATTGCCATCTTATTGAAGAATGACTGCCTTCAGCGGCAGAGTAGACATGACGGTCTACGCGCTTCTCGTTTACTGAAGCCCTAATTTGTCGAGCTCTTCCGTTCTTCGCACACTGAATGTGGAAAATATCGCCGATATCCTACCGCTAGCACGTTTGAATACATGCTGTCGTACAAACACATTACCTATTTTTTTTCACATTTTTAGAGCGTTGGTCGCGCGTGGCCATCAAGAAAGTAACAGCGAGGGAATATTGCCTTCATAAGCGAGCTAACAACGCTAAGGGAGACACAAGAAGTAACTGTTTTGATTGGAAGGTTCAAGAGAAATGAACGCGGCAGTTTTTTTTTATTCGAGCTGTTTGCCATCAGGCATAATAAAAAGGAAAGAAAGTTATAAAAAGGAGTGCAAACAAGCCTCCGGCAGTTGCTGTGCAACATAAAATTTATAAGCGCGCGATGAAGAGAATACTTTCAAAATTTCTTTTGCTGCCTTCAAAACTCTGTAGCTAAAGAAAACGCTGTAGAAAATATGGCAAATCATAATTTGCGTTTGTAAGCGGGAAATAAATTTTTTCACTTAGAGGCTCTCTGCGAAGAAACGCATGCTACATATTTACTATATTTTTTAGTAATAGAGCGACTGGTGAGAAAAACATGTTTCAGTTTTTTTTTAGTACAGCGAAATGATTTGTGTGAGTACAAAGTTAACAGAAAGAAAACTTCTTCAAGTTATTAAAAATATACTGACCACGAAAGTAGACGACAATTGTTTGCCAGAGCATTCACTTCTGGATGTCCCAGCTTCAACAAAAAGCTCGAAGTCAAGACGGTTTCTATAATTTATTAAACTCACATATCCTTTTGCATCACCTTGAATCTTTGTATTCTTTGTTCATTCTTAAAAGCTGCAGGCGCACCGCTTTATTAATTTGTTTGTGCTGCAAGAATGGACCAGATTTTTCTCGATAGATCGCATCCAGGCGGAGCCGCTTCTACGTTGTTCCAGAACGTTCTAGTAACTTTGAACGCTTTTTCTGAAAGTTCGCTATCATCTTTAAAGTCGGTAATGCAGAGAGTGGCGGGCAGTCTGTTCTACGACCGCCGAGCATGCTTGTCGCTACGCCGCCGCCGTGTCATTCAGTGGTGGGCGCAAGTCAGTGAAAAGAAAGAGTTTAATTCGGAAGCCTTTTTCGCCCCTTCTTCCTGCGCGCTGGACTGACGTCACGACTACTTGACAGTATTGAGGAAAGACTAGCAAAACGAAGCAGCACTTTTAAGGATAGAATTGAAAAAACGGAAGACACAGTTTGGGGTCATTGCTTAAGTGCTCAGTGTATCTATGCGCAAGCAATTACTCTCACAAATGAGAGCCAAAGCTGAATGAAGGATTGCTTTGCAGGAAGTAAGCAGTTAATAAGGCCTCTTTTGTACTAGGCACTTACCTTCACGCAAACAATGTTGTTCCTGTTTGCCCTTTCCGCCTACCTAAAGCTGCAGCCTGTGTACTTGGCCACCTATTAGCCAGTAATGATGCTTCAGAAATAACAGTCTACCACTCGCACACTAGTGGAGCAAGAAAAAAAAATGAAGGAGACATTTAAGCTGCGCTATAAGGCTATGATGGTATGGTGTAATCGGCTAATTGCCATGTATACAGTAGGTCATTCTCTACTTTACATTCATAGATCTCTACAAGTCCTCACGCCTCTCCTGGCGCAATGGTGCAGCGGTTAAGCAATGCGCCACTACCTTGCGATGGCAGGTGCTCCGAGCGGTGAGCCTTGTGGGGTCGAGATTGCTCTTCCTGAGCGACCATGCATTGACATGCCACCTGCCACGCTGGGCAGTTTGCTCACAATCTGGTGGGCAGATTGGGATGACGCCGCATAGTCACGTAACCTAGGTAGGTGGCCCACCTGTCCACTAGGTTGCTTTCTGGACACGACCTGCCAGAGCCTCGCTCGTGATTTTTCTCTCACCAGGCCGACAACGCTGACACCGGATTTTCTGGGTAACGGGGCCTCTCACGCTATTGCGTTAAAATACTTAACGACTTAGCTGCTTCATGAATGACAAGCGAACTAATCAATCACACCCACTAAAAAGGCGAGTATGTATCCAGTCCTTGGGCGGCCCGCTGTCCTTTCTATTTCCCAGAACATCAGACCGCCAATGTCAGACCCCCGACTTGAGGCATGTCCCCAACAGCCAGCTCAATACTTATGAGTGTAACAAATGACGCCGCGGTGACGTCTGCAGTTCATTCTTTTTCTGACAATACTGCATATTGCATACGTATTGGATGACAGCTGATTAATGTCCTAGGCATTTCACACTGGCGGTGAACAGTAAACATGCAGAAATGTCTCCTCTGAATCTGGCATTTCGATGGTGGAGGTGGTCCCTTTCAGTTTTGTTGTTTGTTAATTTGTTTTTGTTTAAGATAGTTTAACGTCTCAAAGCCACTCAGGCAATGAGGGGCGCTGCAATGAAGGGCTCCGGAAATATCTACTACCCATGGTTCTATAACATGCACTAACAATGCACAGTATATGGGACTTCTAGCATTTGGCCTGCAATGAAATGCGAGAGCTGCGATCGGGATCGAACTCGCGTCTGTCCTATCAGAAGCCGAACGAACCACTGAGCCACCGCGGCGGCACGGTGGTCCCATTTTGAATAACCAGAAGTCGTCGCGGATGGGTTGGCGCGCAAAGCAAGTTTGTTCGTTAGCATTAGCCCGCAGAGAGGTCGGATTTCTTGTAAGGTTATTTTTTTCTCATTCAGTAGTAGGAGATTGAATATTGTTTAGTTAATGTGTATCCACATGCGTTTTGCGATTTTGTTCATTGAATGCAAGTGCATACTAATTTTTCGTCTTTAGATCTAGTGGCGCCAACGCCTCTGTGACAGTTCCTTCTAGTAAAATGCCTTATATGCCGTTTTCAGAGAAGAACCGCTGGCTTCTGCAGTTCTAATACGCATGCCAAGTGCAAATTTCACTGCGGTATTGTGACCAGCACTGAGTTACATCACGTACTTATGTCTAACTTGTGCGGCTAAACAAGAAGTGAAGTGGAAGCGAGTCATAAAGCAACGAACGGCACATTATTTTCTTATCTTTTTTATCACCAGGAGACGCAGAAATAACTGGCAGCATTTTTAAAGCATTTGTGTGCTTATATACACAGCGACATTCGTCACAGGGTCTTGAGACGCCTCTTAACCGGCGCCACCCGAGAATCAAGTCCGTATCTTGGGTCCATAAACCTGGGGGACGAAGAGGAGAACCGATCGCTGTCAATGGTGCTGGTGGGTCGTAAACGCTTTGACGTAGCGCGGCACTAAAAGTAACAAAGACGAGTCACGGCTTAACGTGTGCTGTCGCTGTCCGATCGTTAAGGGCGGCGAAGCTCACTAAGTTTCCCTGCCTTTCTTTCCCCGCCGGGTACTTGCTGGCCTGACTGCGTCGTGCGTACCTGCGCATGGCAGTAGACCATACAAAGCCAGTACTATTATTATCCGCACTAGTGCAAAAGCTTTTAGCGTGATAAGATACAGAGTCACGAAGAAGGTTGATCTGAAGAGCTAACTATTGTTGCCTTTCATTTACCTTACTTTTCATCGTGTGCCAGGAAAAGCAGGACACCTTAGTATAATGTAACTTTACAACCCCATTTCACTCGATAATCCGATACAGCGATCTAGACACTTCTCTAGGTTAAAAAAAAAAACACAGGGCAAGACAGCTAGAATCCTTTTTTTTTTTGCAATACCCTTGCACGTCGTTGCTTGATGACTTTGCTCATCGCGGCGGCCTGCTACTGGCTGTGGAATTTGGCTGCTGAGGCCGAGATTACGGGTTAATTAGGTTGCGTGTGTGGATGTTAACTTATACGGAGGTGAAAGAAAAGATCTCTTCTGGCGATCCAGTGAATGTCGCAGACAGCTGGTGTCTGAAATACTTAGCCTAAATTCAGTTGATAGCGGTTGCATTATCTCTTTAAATCTTTATTTATGGCCCCAGGGCATGCAGCATTGCTGATGGGAGGCAGCTACACGACACGGTACATCACATTTACATATAAAATTTTTGCGCTACGAATGTAATATTTTCGGTACGAAACTCGGATCAACAAACCCGAACCTAGGTTTTTGCTGAGTGTAAAATATCGGCCTATTCTGCTAGATGCTATCCCATGTTTGCAATGAAAATGTCTGAACTCGGAGTGAAAGCAGAAATTTAATTTAAAAACGCAAAGAAAGGCAGATTAAAGTGGTCGGTAGCACAACGCTGCGTTCTGTTGTTCTTGCCAACATAGTATACGAGGTCTATTAGAAAAGTATCCGACTTTATTTTTTTTTGCGAACACCTGATGGATATGAGACAACCGCGCTTGCATCAGGCGACCTTGAAACTTCATGCGCATGCATGAATTTTTTCCCGCCTGCCGATAGCGTCATTCCCTGGGAAGCAGCGTTTGAGTGAGGCAGTGTGCAGTGCTCTCGTCGGTTTTTTATTGCAAGGAAATTGGCGGAGTGAAAGGAGCAGCGCTACTGCAACAAATTTTGCCATAAACTTGGCGACAGCCGAGTGGAAACCATTCGAAATATTCAGACGGCTTTCGGTGAAGATGCTATGAGCAGCACACAGTTTAAGCAGTGTTACAATTGTTTTAAAGATGGCCGGACATCGGTGGAGAACGAGCCACGCTCCAATCGGCCATCAACATGCCAAAATGACCAGGTCATTGCCGAACTGAACGCTATGGTGATGCGGGACTGTCGCGTGACTATCCGAGAAATTGACGAAGAGGTGGACATGAGCAATTTCTCCGCACATTCCATTATCACCGAAATTTGGCCATGGAGAGAGTTGCGGCGAAATTCGTGGCGAAGCTGCTCACGGTGGAGCAAAAGCAGCTTCGTGTTGAAGTCTCACAGGACATGCTGGATTCCGCAAACAGTGACCCCGACTTCATCAACATTATAATCACTAGTGACGAGTCTTGGGTGTACAGGTACGACCCGGAAACCAGATCCCAGTCGTCAGAGTGGAAGCATTCCACGTCACCAAGACTAAAGAAGGCCCGCCAATTGCGCAGCAATGTGAAAGTGATGCTGACTGCTTTCTTTGACACCCTCTGTGTGGCAGACCACGAGCACGCAACTCTACAGGGTCAAACAATGACCAAAGAATACTACAGGGATGTCCTCCGTTGCCTACGTGATGCTGTGCGGCGCAAGAACCCGGAGCTGAGGTCAACAGGAAATTGGCGCACCCATCGCGCCAATGCTCCTGCACATTCGTCACACTCGAGTCAGATTTTTTTGGTGAAAAACCAGACTCCTGTAGTTCAACAGACTCCTTACTGTCCTGATATGGCCCCTGCGATTTCTTGCTGGTTCCCAAAATCAAAAGGCCATGGAAAGGAGCGCGATTTCAGGCAAGGAAGAACATTATGGCTGCAACGACAGCTGAGCTAAACTCCATTCCGAAAAGGGCCTTTTCGGAATACTTCCCACAATGGCAGCACCGCAGGGAGAAGTGTGTAGAGTCCCAAGTAGACTACTTTAAACATGACTAGGTTTGCAACGCTCCAGTTATGCAAGTTTTTTTTCAACGGCCAAAGGTCGGATACTTTTATAACAGACCTCGTACACAAGGGAAAGAGAGACAAACGTTTAATCCATAGGATGCCTCAGCGGGTCCTCATTCCAGAAGCCCATTGACTCATGCCACCGCTCTCGCCCGTTTCACCAGTGAAAGCTGGTCTTCCGAATATGAACTGGACAGCGCCACCTCTCTGTCCTCAATTACTGGGTCACTGATGTTTTGTATAGCTGAGTTTTTCTTTCATGCGCATACCATATGGTTTAAGTCAGACACTACACCGCAGAAGGCGCAATGCAGATCGTACTTTATTAAAAACATAAAGCTGAATTTTACAAGATTTATATAAGTATTCGATTGTAATCTCCTTAAAATGACCCATTCCTTCCTGTTTATATTTTTGTGAGGTTCGGCGTATACTTTTCTCTTTAATCTGAAATGTTGGAGTATATCCCTACAGCTTAATGTGTTTAAGAATAATTATATTCCTGGGAATGTCTGGAGGACCCAGGGTAATCGCGAACGGGCAGCCGAATGAGTGCCTTCGCTTCCAAGACAGGCTCTCCTTATAATAGATTTCGAGGGCTACCTTCCAAAACATTACGGGATTATTTCACTGCGTTTACCACTTCTGAGAGTGGTATTAAAAGTAGTTTTTGCTCATTGATAAAAATACCAGCGGCACAGACAGTGTGATTTTCGCGCAGATTAGAAGAAACGTTTTTTTTTTTTATTTGAGAAGTGTCTCGAGTGCGCGTTGTCTGAGGAAGCCAATCGGTTGCATAAGAAATACGCTTACGGGAACAAAACTTTCTAATAAGCTCAGGACCTTTCACTATCAATAGCGTCCAATCTAATTGATTCCAGTTATGGACAAATCTATGAACAAATTAAATCAGAATTTACTTCAGTTCGCGCTTATTTTTGTTGAAGTCGGCACGGTGATCATCGCGTACTGATTTAGTGCACTTACTACTTTCTGTAAAAGGAATGTAAATAAAAAGTTTAAAATAAGGTGTCGGCCTAATCAGGGCTGGTAAACTCTTCTACAAAAGTTCGTGGGCATGTCAGCATAAAGCATAAGCACATGTCACCATAAGTGAGCGGAGTTCAGGAAATGCTTTGCATACATGCATACAATCGAGGATTCAATCCCAGGATGTGCAGCAACCAACCGTTTAATTCCTGGTACGGTAAATTCACGCATTTGAATAATGCCACCAGATGTTGGGAAGCATATTATTACAGTTTTTATAACGTCGTAGAGCTGAGAAGAAAGTATTCGTGAGGCATCATGAGGGCAGTAAATGGCCCCTATCATAATTACGCGATGAGATTGTTCCCGATCTACTCATATACTTGGCACTTAAGACGTTATGTTCAAAGAAAACAATTCGACGCGTTCACTTGCAGCTATAATCAAGACCCCTGCTTTCCATAACTACCTACCAGCTTTCCAGAAATGAAATAAGCAATATGCATTGAAATATTTGTGTTCGCGATGTTCTGGTTAAAATGGCGCGTCTTTATTAAAATGACAATGACAATTGAGGTAGCTTCCTGATAACACTTCTTATGTTAGTGAGCAGATCGAACGCACGTCCACAGGATGTTGTGCGACTATCGCAAGCAGTATGATTTGCAACACGGATCAGGTGGTACGAGTTGATGTCATGAAGCAATGCGAGTCGGACGCTGCTGCAAAGTTCTGTGTATAGCTGCCAAGCAGTGCCCGAGTGCCTGGTACAGTGAAGCACAGTGTATTCATTTTCTGACAAACGGAAACCAGCAAAAGGTGGCCACCAGATCGTTCCAGCTCATTCTGATTGCGACTCTACGTCCC